>NW_027501781.1:0-51289 GCF_021521415.1 Bidens hawaiensis
CGAATCATTTGAAGAGTTGATCATGTTAAATTTCAACTTTCAACCACAAAAGATATTTTATTTAGTTTGTTTATTTAGAATTTTATCATCAATTCTTGATAACGATGGTCAAAATTGTTTGAATTGAAGATGTTCACCCGCACTTGATTTAAAGACGCATTCGGTTTTGTCATTGCAACGAAATTGGGGAAGAAAAATTATATGGAATTTCATTAGAAATTTTGGTCGAATCAAGTGAAAGACTCACTTTAAAGAAAATTTTGAATTTATTTCCTTTTGCGGTTTCGGAATAACTCGTAGTTGATCGTTAAAGTTTGGATCCTCGATCTTATGCCTTTTATATACAAAATAGATAAAGAGAAGATGATATGTAATGAAAAATGGGAGACTCTTATTGTGAGGGGGAGAAATTCTATGTAAGGCATCCGGTTATGAGTTGATCATGAAAGTGATTCTATGGCATCGGTCTAAGGGGGAGATTTTTGGGTATTAGTGACCGTTTGGTAGTGAAATTTCTGCTCAAATCAGTCGTTGACTGTGTCGGGTCAACGAGGGGTATTTTGGTCATTTAAGAAAATTTTTGAGCCAAAATTGGGCCAAAATCACGAAAATTTCACAACTTCAACAAGGTGCTTACAGGTAAAAGATGGTTGATTTATCCGAATCATTTGAAGAGTTGACCATGTCAAATGTCAACTTTCAACCACAAAAGGTATTTTATTTAGTTTGTTTAATTAGAATTTTATCATCAATTCTTGATAAGGATGGTCAAGATTGTTTGAATTGAAGATGTTCACCCGCACTTGATTTAAAGACGCATTCGGTTTTGACATTGCAACGAAATTGGGGAAGAAAAATTAAATGGAATTTCATTGCAAATTTTGGTCGAATCAAGTGAAAGACTCACTTTAAAGAAAATTTTGAATTTATTTCCTTTTGCGGTTTCGGATTAACTCGTAGTTGATCGTTGAAGTTTGGATCCTCGATCTTATGCCAATACAACTATATCCAAAATAGATAAAGAGAAGATGATATGTAATGAAAAATGGGAGACTCTTATTGTGAGGGAGAGAAATTCTATGAAAGGCATCGGGTTATGAGGTGATCATGAAAGTGATTCTATGGCATCGGTGTAAGGGGGAGATTTTTGGGTATTAGTGACCGTTTGGTAGTGAAATTTCTGGTTAAATCAGTCGTTGACTGTGTCGGGTCAACAAGGGGTATTTTGGTCATTTATAAAGATTTTTGAGCCAAAATTAGGCAAAAATCACGAAAATTTCACAACTTCAACAAGGTGCTTACAGGTAAAAGATGGTTGATTTATCCGAATCATTTGAAGAGTTGACCATGTCAAATGTCAACTTTCAACCACAAAAGGTATTTTATTTAGTTTGTTTATTTAGAATTTTATCATCAATTCTTGATAAGGATGGTCAAGATTGTTTGAATTGAAGATGTATACCCGCACTTGATTTAAAGAAACATTCGGTTTTGACATTGCAACGAAATTGGGGAAGAAAAATTATATGGAATTTCATTGCATATTTTGGTCGAATCAAGTGAAAGACTCACTTTAAAGAAAATTTTGAATTTATTTCCTTTTGCGGTTTTGGATTAACTCGTAGTTGATCGTTGAAGTTTGGATCCTCGATCTTATGCCTATACAACTATATCCAAAATAGATAAAGAGAAGATGATATGTAATGAAAAATGGGAGACTCTTATTGTGAGGGGGAGAAATTCTATGAAAGGCATCGGGTTATGAGGTGATCGTGAAAGTTATTCTATGGCATCGGTCTAAGGGGGAGATTTTTGGGTATTAGTGACCGTTTGGTAGTGAAATTTCTGGTTAAATCAGTCGTTGACTGTGTCGGGTCAACAAGGGGTATTTTGGTCATTTATAAAGATTTTTGAGCCAAAATTGGGCAAAAATCACGAAAATTTCACAACTTCAACAAGGTGCTTACAGGTAAAAGATGGTTGATTTATCCGAATCATTTGAAGAGTTGACCATGTCAAATGTCAACTTTCAACCACAAAAGGTATTTTATTTAGTTTGTTTATTTAGAATTTTATCATCAATTCTTGATAAGGATGGTCAAGATTGTTTGAATTGAAGATGTTTACCCGCACTTGATTTAAAGAAACATTCGGTTTTGACATTGCAACGAAATTGGGGAAGAAAAATTATATGGAATTTCATTGCATATTTTGGTCGAATCAAGTGAAAGACTCACTTTAAAGAAAATTTTGAATTTATTTCCTTTTGCGGTTTTGGATTAACTCGTAGTTGATTGTTGAAGTTTGGATCCTCGATCTTATGCCTATACAACTATATCCAAAATAGATAAAGAGAAGATGATATGTAATGAAAAATGGGAGACTCTTATTGTGAGGGGGAGAAATTCTATGAAAGGCATCGGGTTATGAGGTGATCGTGAAAGTGATTCTATGGCATCGGTCTAAGGGGGAGATTATTGGGTATTAGTGACCGTTTGGAAGTGAATTTTCTAGTCAAATCAGTCGTTGACTGTGTCGGGTCAAGGAGGGGTATTTTGGTCATTTTTGAAGATTTTTGAGCAAAAATTGGGCAAAAATCACGAGAAAATTTCACAACTTCAACAAGGTGCTTACAGGTAAAAGATGGTTGATTTATCCGAATCATTTGAAGAGTTGACCATGTCAAATGTCAACTTTCAACCACAAAAGGTATTTTATTTAGTTTGTTTATTTAGAATTTTATCATCAATTCTTGATAAGGATGGTCAAGATTGTTTGAATTAAAGATGTTCACCCGCACTTGATTTAAAGAAACATTCGGTTTTGATATTGCAACGAAATTGGGGAAGAAAAATTATATGGAATTTCATTGCAAATTTTGGTCGAACCAAGTGAAAGACTCACTTTAAAGAAAATTTTGAATTTATTTCCTTTTACGGTTTCGGATTAACTCGTAGTTGATCGTTGAAGTTTGGATCCTCGATCTTATGCCTATACAACTATATCCAAAATAGATAAAGAGAAGATGATATGTAATGAAAAATGGGAGACTCTTATTGTGAGGGGGAGAAATTCTATGAAAGGCATCGGGTTATGAGGTGATCGTGAAAGTGATTTTATGGCATAGGTCTAAGGGGGAGATTTTTGGGTATTAGTGACCGTTTGGAAGTGAATTTTCTAGTCAAATCAGTCGTTGACTGTGTCGGGTCAACGAGGGGTATTTTTGTCATTTTTGAAGATTTTTGAGCAAAAATTGGGATTAAATCCCGAAAATTTCACAACTTCAACAAGGTGCTTACAGGTAAAAAATGGTTGATTTATCCGAATCATTTGAAGAGTTGACCATGTCAAATGTCAACTTTCAACCACAAAAGGTATTTTATTTAGTTTGTTTATTTAGAATTTTATCATCAATTCTTGATAAGGATGGTCAAGATTGTTTGAATTGAAGATGTTCACCCGCACTTGATTTAAAGAAACATTCGGTTTTGACATTGCAACGAAATTGGGGAATAAAAATTATATGGAATTTCATTGCAAATTTTGGTCGAACCAAGTGAAAAACTCACTTTAAAGAAAATTTTGAATTTATTTCCTTTTGCGGTTTCGGATTAACTCGTAGTTGTTCGTTGAAGTTTGGATCCTCGATCTTATGCCTAGACAACTATATCCAAAATAGATAAAGAGAAGATGATATGTAATGAAAAATGGGAGACTCTTATTGTGAGGGGGAGAAATTCTATGAAAGGCATCGGGTTATGAGGTGATCGTGAAAGTGATTCTATGGCATCGGTCTAAGGGTGAGATTGTTGGGTTTTAGTGACCGTTTGGTAGTGAAATTTCTGGTCAAATCAGTCGTTGACTGTGTCGGGTCAACGAGGGATATTTTGGTCATTTAAGAAGATTTTTTAGCCAAAATTGGGCCAAAATCACGAAAATTTCACAACTTCAACAAGGTGCTTACAGGTAAAAGATGGTTGATTTATCCGAATCATTTGAAGAGTTGACCATGTCAAATGTCAACTTTCAACCACAAAAGGTATTTTATTTAGTTTATTTATTTAGAATTTTATCATCAATTCTTGATAAGGATGGTCAAGATTGTTTGAATTAAAGATGTTCAACCGCACTTGATTTAAAGAAACATTCGGTTTTGATATTGCAACGAAATTGGGGAAGAAAAATTATATGGAAGTTCATTGCAAATTTTGGTCGAACCAAGTGAAAGACTCACTTTAAAGAAAATTTTGAATTTATTTCCTTTTGCGGTTTCGGATTAACTCGTAGTTGATCGTTGAAATTTGGATCCTCGATCTTATGCCTATACAACTATATCCAAAATAGATAAAGAGAAGATGATATGTAAGGAAAAATGGGAGACTCTTATTGTGAGGGGGAGAAATTCTATGAAAGGCATCGGGTTATGAGGTGATCGTGAAAGTGATTCTATGGCATAGGTCTAAGGGGGAGATTTTTGGGTATTAGTGACCGTTTGGAAGTGAATTTTCTAGTCAAATCAGTCGTTGACTGTGTCGGGTCAACGAGGGGTATTTTGGTCATTTTTGAAGATTTTTGAGCAAAAATTGGGCAAAAATCACGAGAAAATTTCACAACTTCAACAAGGTGCTTACAGGTAAAAGATAGTTGATTTATCCGAATCATTTGAAGAGTTGACCATGTCAAATGTCAACTTTCGACCACAAAAGATATTTTATTTAGTTTGTTTATTTAGAATTTAATCATCAATTCTTGATAACGATGGTCAAAATTGTTTGAATTGAAGATGTTCACCCGCACTTGATTTAAAGACGCATTCGGTTTTGTCATTGCAACGAAATTGGGGAAGAAAAATTATATGGAATTTCATTAGAAATTTTGGTCGAATCAAGTGAAAGACTCACTTTAAAGAAAATTTTGAATTTATTTCCTTTTGCGGTTTCGGAATAACTCGTAGTTGATCGTTAAAGTTTGGATCCTCGATCTTATGCCTTTTATATACAAAATAGATAAAGAGAAGATGATATGTAATGAAAAATGGGAGACTCTTATTGTGAGGGGGAGAAATTCTATGTAAGGCATCCGGTTATGAGTTGATCATGAAAGTTATTCTATGGCATCGGTCTAAGGGGGAGATTTTTGGGTATTAGTGACCGTTTGGTAGTGAAATTTCTGCTCAAATCAGTCGTTGACTGTGTCGGGTCAACGAGGGGTATTTTGGTCATTTAAGAAGATTTTTGAGCCAAAATTGGGCCAAAATCACGAAAATTTCACAACTTCAACAAGGTGCTTACAGGTAAAAGATGGTTGATTTATCCGAATCATTTGAAGAGTTGACCATGTCAAATGTCAACTTTCAACCACAAAAGGTATTTTATTTAGTTTGTTTATTTAGAATTTTATCATCAATTCTTGATAAGGATGGTCAAGATTGTTTGAATTCAAAATGTTCACCCGCACTTGATTTAAAGAAACATTCGGTTTTGATATTGCAACGAAATTGGGGAAGAAAAATTATATGAAATTTCATTGCAAATTTTGGTCGAACCAAGTGAAAGACTCACTTTAAAGAAAAATTTGAATTTATTTCCTTTTGCGGTTTCGGATTAACTCGAAGTTGATCATTGAAGTTTGGATCCTCGATCTTATGCCTATACAACTATATCCAAAATAGATAAAGAGAAGATGATATGTAATGAAAAATGGGAGACTCTTATTGTGAGGGGGAGAAATTCTATGAAAGGCATCGGGTTATGAGGTGATCATGAAAGTGATTCTATGGCATCGGTGTAAGGGGGAGATTTTTGGGTATTAGTGACCGTTTGGTAGTGAAATTTCTGGTCAAATCAGTCGTTGACTGTGTCGGGTCAACGAGGGGTATTTTGGTCATTTAAGAAGATTTTTGAGCCAAAATTGGGTCAAAATCACGAAAAATTCACAACTTCAACAAGGTGCTTACAGGTAAAAGATGGTTGATTTATCCGAATCATTTGAAGAGTTGACCATGTCAAACGTCAACTTTCAACTACAAAAGGTATTTTATTTAGTTCGTTTATTTAGAATTTTATCATCAATTCTTGATATGGATGGTCAAGATTGTTTGAATTGAAGATGTTCACCCGCACTTGATTTAAAGAAACATTCGGTTTTGACATTGCAACGAAATTGGGGAATAAAAATTATATGGAATTTCATTGCAAATTTTGGTCGAACCAAGTGAAAGACTCACTTTAAAGAAAATTTTGAATTTATTTCCTTTTGCGGTTTCGGATTAACTCGTAGTTGTTCGTTGAAGTTTGGATCCTCGATCTTATGCCTAGACAACTATATCCAAAATAGATAAAGAGAAGACGATATGTAATGAAAAATGGGAGACTCTTATTGTGAGGGGGAGAAATTCTATGAAAGGCATCGGGTTATGAGGTGATCGTGAAAGTGATTCTATGGCATCGGTCTAAGGGTGAGATTGTTGGGTTTTAGTGACCGTTTGGTAGTGAAGTTTCTGGTCAAATCAGTCGTTGACTGTGTCGGGTCAACGAGGGGTATTTTGGTCATTTAAGAAGATTTTTGAGCCAAAATTGGGCCAAAATCACGAAAATTTCACAACTTCAACAAGGTGCTTACAGGTAAAAGATGGTTGATTTATCCGAATCATTTGAAGAGTTGACCATGTCAAATGTCAACTTTCAACCACAAAAGGTATTTTATTTAGTTTGTTTATTTAGAATTTTATCATCAATTCTTGATAAGGATGGTCAAGATTGTTTGAATTAAATATGTTCAACCGCACTTGATTTAAAGAAACATTCGGTTTTGATATTGCAACGAAATTGGGGAAGAAAAATTATATGGAAGTTCATTGCAAATTTTGGTCGAAACAAGTGAAAGACTCACTTTAAAGAAAATTTTGAATTTATTTCCTTTTGCGGTTTCGGATTAACTCGTAGTTGATCGTTGAAGTTTGGATCCTCGATCTTATGCCTATACAACTATATCCAAAATAGATAAAGAGAAGATGATGTGTAATGAAAAATGGGAGACTCTTATTGTGAGGGGGAGAAATTCTATGAAAGGCATCGGGTTATGAGGTGATCGTGAAAGTGATTCTATGGCATAGGTCTAAGGGGGAGATTTTTGGGTATTAGTGACCGTTTGGAAGTGAATTTTCTAGTCAAATCAGTCGTTGACTGTGTCGGGTCAACGAGGGGTATTTTGGTCATTTTTGAAGATTTTTGAGCAAAAATTGGGCAAAAATCACGAGAAAATTTCACAACTTCAACAAGGTGCTTACAGTTAAAAGATAGTTGATTTATCCGAATCATTTGAAGAGTTGACCATGTCAAATGTCAACTTTCAACCACAAAAGATATTTTATTTAGTTTGTTTAATTAGAATTTTATCATCAATTCTTGATAAGGATGGTCAAGATTGTTTGAATTGAAGATGTTCACCCGCACTTGATTTAAAGACGCATTCGGTTTTGACATTGCAACGAAATTGGGGAAGAAAAATTATATGGAATTTCATTGCAAATTTTAGTCGAATCAAGTGAAAGACTCACTTGAAAGAAAATTTTGAATTTATTTCCTTTTGCGGTTTCGGATTAACTCGTAGTTGATCGTTGAAGTTTGGATCCTCGATCTTATGCCTATATAACTATATCCAAAATAGATAAAGAGAAGATGATATGCAATGAAAAATGGGAGACTCTTATTGTGAGGGGGAGAAATTCTATGAAAGGCTTCGGGTTATGAGGTGATCGTGAAAGTGATTCTATGGCATAGGTCTAAGGGGGAGATTATTGGGTATTAGTGACCGTTTGGAAGTGAATTTTCTAGTCAAATCAGTCGTTGACTGTGTCAGGTCAACGAGGGGTATTTTGGTCATTTTTGAAGATTTTTGAGCAAAAATTGGGCAAAAATCACGAGAAAATTTCACAACTTCAACAAGGTGCTTACAGGTAAAAGATAGTTGATTTATCCGAATCATTTGAAGAGTTGACCATGTCAAATGTCAACTTTCAACCACAAAAGATATTTTATTTAGTTTGTTTAATTAGAATTTTATCATCAATTCTTGATAAGGATGGTCAAGATTGTTTGAATTGAAGATGTTCACCCGCACTTGATTTAAAGACGCATTCGGTTTTGACATTGCAACGAAATTGGGGAAGAAAAATTATATGGAATTTCATTGCAAATTTTAGTCGAATCAAGTGAAAGACTCACTTGAAAGAAAATTTTGAATTTATTTCCTTTTGCGGTTTCGGATTAACTCGTAGTTGATCGTTGAAGTTTGGATCCTCGATCTTATGCCTGTATAACTATATCCAAAATAGATAAAGAGAAGATGATATGCAATGAAAAATGGGAGACTCTTATTGTGAGGGGGAGAAATTCTATGAAAGGCTTCGGGTTATGAGGTGATCGTGAAAGTGATTCTATGGCATAGGTCTAAGGGGGAGATTATTGGGTATTAGTGACCGTTTGGAAGTGAATTTTCTAGTCAAATCAGTCGTTGACTGTGTCAGGTCAACGAGGGGTATTTTGGTCATTTTTAAAGATTTTTGAGCAAAAATTGGGCAAAAATCACGAGAAAATTTCACAACTTCAACAAGGTGCTTACAGGTAAAAGATAGTTGATTTATCCGAATCATTTGAAGAGTTGACCATGTCAAATGTCAACTTTCAACCACAAAAGATATTTTATTTAGTTTGTTTAATTAGAATTTTATCATCAATTCTTGATAAGGATGGTCAAGATTGTTTGAATTGAAGATGTTCACCCGCACTTGATTTAAAGACGCATTCGGTTTTGACATTGCAACGAAATTGGGGCAGAAAAATTATATGGAATTTCATTGCAAATTTTGGTCGAATCAAGTGAAAGACTCACTTTAAAGAAAATTTTGAATTTATTTCCTTTTACGGTTTCGGAATAACTCGTAGTTGATCGTTAAAGTTTGGATCCTCGATCTTATGCCTTTACAACTATATCCAAAATAGATAAAGAGAAGATGATATGTAATGAAAAATGGGAGACTCTTATTGTGAGGGGGAGAAATTCTATGAAAGGCATCCGGTTATGAGTTGATCATGAAAGTGATTCTATGGCATCGGTCTAAGGGGGAGATTTTTGGGTATTAGTGACCGTTTGGTAGTGAAATTTCTGGTCAAATCAGTCGTTGACTGTGTCGGGTCAACGAGGGGTATTTTGGTCATTTAAGAAGATTTTGAGCCAAAATTGGGCCAAAATCACGAAAATTTCACAACTTCAACAAGGTGCTTACAGGTAAAAGATGGTTGATTTATCTGAATCATTTGTAGAGTTGACCATGTCAAATGTCAACTTTCAACCACAAAAGGTATTTTATTTGGTTTGTTTATTTAGAATTTTATCATCAATTCTTGATAAGGATGGTCAAGATTGTTTGAATTCAAAATGTTCACCCGCACTTGATTTAAAGAAACATTCGGTTTTGATATTGCAACGAAATTGGGGAAGAAAAATTATATGGAATTTCATTGCAAATTTTGGTCGAACCAAGTGAAAGACTCACTTTAAAGAAAAATTTGAATTTATTTCCTTTTGCGGTTTCGGATTAACTCGAAGTTGATCATTGAAGTTTGGATCCTCGATCTTATGCCTATACAACTATATCCAAAATAGATAAAGAGAAGATGATATGTAATGAAAAATGGGAGACTCTTATTGTGAGGGGGAGAAATTCTATGAAAGGCATCGGGTTATGAGGTGATCGTGAAAGTGATTCTATGGCATCGGTCTAAGGGGGAGATTGTTGGGTATTAGTGACCGTTTGGAAGTGAATTTTCTAGTCAAATCAGTCGTTGACTGTGTCGGGTCAATGAGGGGTATTTTGGTCATTTTTGAAGATTTTTGAGCAAAAATTGGGCAAAAATCACGAGAAAATTTCACAACTTCAACAAGGTGCTTACAGGTAAAAGATGGTCGATTTATCCGAATCATTTGAAGAGTTGACCATGTCAAATGTCACCTTTCAACCACAAAAGATATTTTATTTAGTTTGTTTAATTAGAATTTTATCATCAATTCTTGATAAGGATGGTTAAGATTGTTTGAATTGAAGATGTTCACCCGCACTTGATTTAAAGACGCATTCGGTTTTGACATTGCAACGAAATTGGGGAAAAAAATTATATGGAATTTCATTGCAAATTTTGGTCGAATCAAGTGAAAGACTCACTTTAAAGAAAATTTTAAATATATTTCCTTTTGCGGTTTCGGATTAACTCGTAGTTGATCGTTGAAGTTTGGATCCTCGATCTTATGCCTATACAACTATATCCAAAATAGATAAAGAGAAGATGATATGTAATGAAAAATGGGAGACTCTTATTGTGAGGGGGAGAAATTCTATGAAAGGCATCGGGTTATGAGGTGATCGTGAAAGTGATTCTATGGCGTTGGTCTAAGGGGGAGATTATTGGGTATTAGTGACCGTTTGGAAGTGAATTTTCTAGTCAAATCAGTCGTTGACTGTGTCAGGTCAACGAGGGGTATTTTGGTCATTTTTGAAGATTTTTGAGCAAAAATTGGGCAAAAATCACGAGAAAATTTCACAACTTCAACAAGGTGCTTACAGGTAAAAGATGGTTGATTTATCCGAATCATTTGAAGAGTTGACCATGTCAAATGTCACCTTTCAACCACAAAAGATATTTTATTTAGTTTGTTTAATTAGAATTTTATCATCAATTCTTGATAAGGATGGTTAAGATTGTTTGAATTGAAGATGTTCACCCGCACTTGATTTAAAGACGCATTCGGTTTTGACATTGCAACGAAATTGGGGAAGAAAAATTATATGGAATTTCATTGCAAATTTTGGTCGAATCAAGTGAAAGACTCACTTTAAAGAAAATTTTGAATTTATTTCCTTTTGCGGTTTCGGATTAACTCGTAGTTGATCGTTGAAGTATGGATCCTCGATCTTATGCCTATATAACTATATCCAAAATAGAGAAAGAGAAGATGATATGCAATGAAAAATGGGAGACTCTTATTGTGAGGGGGAGAAATTCTATGAAAGGCTTCGGGTTATGAGGTGATCGTGAAAGTGATTCTATGGCATCGGTTTAAGGGGGAGATTTTTGGGTATTAGTGACCGTTTGGAAGTGAATTTTCTGGTCAAATCAGTCGTTGACTGTGTCGGGTCAACGAAGGGTATTTTGTTCATTTATGAAGATTTTTGAGCAAAAATTGGGCAAAAATCACGAAAATTTCACAACTTCAACAAGGTGCTTATAGGTAAAAGATGGTTGATTTATCCGAATCATTTGAAGAGTTGACCATGTCAAATTTCAACTTTCAACCACAAAAGATATTTTATTTAGTTTGTTTATTTAGAATTTTATCATCAATTCTTGATAACGATGGTCAAGATTGTTTGAATTGAAGATGTTCACCCGCACTTGATTTAAAGACGCATTCGGTTTTGACATTGCAACGAAATTGGGGAAGAAAAATTATATGGAATTTCATTGCAAATTTTGGTCGAATCAAGTGAAAGACTCACTTTAAAGAAAATTTTGAATTTATTTCCTTTTGCGGTTTCGGATTAACTCGTAGTAGATCGTTGAAGTTTGGATCCTCGATCTTATGCCAATACAAATATATCCAAAATAGATAAAGAGAAGATGATATGTAATGAAAAATGGGAGACTCTTATTGTGAGGGTGAGAAATTCTATGAAAGGCATCCGGTTATGAGTTGATCATGAAAGTGATTCTATGGCATCGGTCTAAGGGGGAGATTTTTGGGTATTAGTGACCGTTTGGTAGTGAAATTTCTGGACAAATCAGTCGTTGACTGTGTCGGGTCAACGAGGGGTATTTTGGTCATTTAAGAAGATTTTTGAGCCAAAATTGGGCCAAAATCACGAAAATTTCACAACTTCAACAAGGTGCTTACAGGTAAAAGATGGTTGATTTATCCGAATCATTTGAAGAGTTGACCATGTCAAATGTCAACTTTCAACCACAAAAGGTATTTTATTTCGTTTCTTTATTTAGAATTTTATCATCAATTCTTGATAAGGATGGTCAAGATTGTTTGAATTAAAGATGTTCACCCGCACTTGATTTAAAGAAACATTCGGTTTTGATATTGCAACGAAATTGGGGAAGAAAAATTATATGGAATTTCATTGCAAATTTTGGTCAAACCAAGTGAACGACTCACTTTAAAGAAAATTTTGAATTTATTTCCTTTTGCGGTTTCGGATTAAATCGTAGTTGATCATTGAAGTTTGGATTCTCGATCTTATGTCTATACAACTATATCCAAAATAGATAAAGAGAAGATGATATGTAATGAAAAATGGGAGACTCTTATTGTGAGGGGGAGAAATTCTATGAAAGGCATCGGGTTATGAGGTGATCGTGAAAGTGATTCTATGGCATCGGTCTAAGGGGGAGATTTTTGGGTATTAGTGACCGTTTGGAAGTGAATTTTCTAGTCAAATCAGTCGTTGACTGTGTCGGGTCAACGAGGGGTATTTTGGTCATTTTTGAAAATTTTTGAGCAAAAATTGGGCAAAAATCACGAGAAAATTTCACAACTTCAACAAGGTGCTTACAGGTAAAAGACGGTTGATTTATCCGAATCATTTGAAGAGTTGACCATGTCAAATGTCAACTTTCAACCACAAAAGGTATTTTATTTAGTTTGTTTATTTAGAATTTTATCATCAATTCTTGATAAGGATGGTCAAGATTGTTTGAATTGAAGATGTTTACCCGCACTTGATTTAAAGACGCATTCGGTTTTGACATTGCAACGAAATTGGGGAAGAAAAATTATATGGAATTTCATTGCAAATTTTGGTCGAATCAAGTGAAAGACTCACTCTAAAGAAAATTTTGAATATATTTCCTTTTGCGGTTTCGGATTAACTCGTAGTTGATCGTTGAAGTTTGGATCCTCGATCTTATGCCTATACAACTATATCCAAAATAGATAAAGAGAAGATGATATGTAATGAAAAATGGGAGACTCTTATTGTGAGGGGGAGAAATTCTATGAAAGGCATCGGGTTATGAGGTGATCGTGAAAGTGATTCTATGGCATTGGTCTAAGGGGGAGATTATTGGGTATTAGTGACCGTTTGGAAGTGAATTTTCTAGTCAAATCAGTCGTTGACTGTGTCGGGTCAACGAGGGGTATTTTGGTCATTTTTGAAGATTTTTGAGCAAAAATTGGGCAAAAATCACGAGAAAATTTCACAACTTCAACAAGGTGCTTACAGGTAAAAGATGGTTGATTTATCCTAATCATTTAAAGAGTTGACCATGTCAAATGTCAACTTTCAACCACAAAAGATATTTTATTTAGTTTGTTTAATTAGAATTTTATCATCAATTCTTGATAAGGATAGTCAAGATTGTTTGAATTGAAGATGTTCACCCGCACTTGATTTAAAGACGCATTCGGTTTTGACATTGCAACGAAATTGGGGAAGAAAAATTATATGGAATTTCATTGCAAATTTTGGTCGAATCAAGTGAAAGACTCACTTTAAAGAAAATTTTGTATTTATTTCCTTTTGCGGTTTCGGATTAACTCGTAGTTGATCGTTGAAGTTTGGATCCTCGATCTTATGCCTATACAACTATATCCAAAATAGATAAAGAGAAGATGATATGCAATGAAAAATGGGAGACTCTTATTGTGATGGGGAGAAATTCTATGAAAGGCATCGGGTTATGAGGTGATCGTGAAAGTGATTCTATGGCATCGGTCTAAGTGGGAGATTGTTGGGTATTAGTGACCGTTTGGAAGTGAATTTTCTGGTCAAATCAGTCGTTGACTGTGTCGGTTCAACGAAGGGTATTTTGTTCATTTATGAAGATTTTTGAGCAAAAATTGGACAAAAATCACGAAAATTTCACAACTTCAACAAGGTGCTTACAGGTAAAAGATGGTTGATTTATCCGAATTATTTGAAGAGTTGACCATGTCAAATGTCAACCTTCAACCACAAAAGGTATTTTATTTAGTTTGTTTATTTAGAATTTTATCATCAATTCTTGATAACGATGGTCAAGATTGTTTGAATTGAAGATGTTCACCCGCACTTGATTTAAAGACGCATTCGGTTTTGACATTGCAACGAAATTGGGGAAGAAAAATTATATGGAATTTCATTGCAAATTTTGGTCGAATCAAGTGAAAGACTCACTTTAAAGAAAATTTTGAATTTATTTCCTTTTGCGGTTTCGGATTAACTCGTAGTAGATCGTTGAAGTTTGGATCCTCGATCTTATGCCAATACAAATATATCCAAAATAGATAAAGAGAAGATGATATGTAATGAAAAATGGGAGACTCTTATTGTGAGGGGGAGAAATTCTATGAAAGGCATCGGGTTATGAGGTGATCGTGAAAGTGATTCTATGGCATCGGTCTAAGGGGGAGATTGTTGGGTATTATATCTTAGACCAACGCATCAAATCGTTACTCGTTTATAATAAGAAGATAAAGAAAGACAACAAGATATTATAACGAGTAATTGAAGCATTTTTCAGGTGAAATATTATGCTATATTTTATTCCTTTGGTCTTATCCAAGTGGCGGTGGAGTGAAAACCAAGGCACGAGACTAGTATAAATAGATGACTTAGGTCATCTATTTAGGTCATGTGTGCATTGTGAGATTTTTCATAGTATTGGAGAGTTTGCCCCCGGGGAAGAGCTCTCCCCGGGTGGCTGTTCCTTTTTATGTATGTTTGTATGTATGTATCAGTGTTCTTAATGAGAATCATTCGATTAATGAAATCATGCTACTACATTTATCTTTTGTGTTTTGATTACAATTGTTCATACTACTTTATTAAATATTGTTAATCGAATCGAACTCTCCACATCCGTCCATTATCAGCGTTCAAGAGTGAATACTAGTTGCGATTCGATCCCGGAACTAAGCTCTTTTATACATGTCCGTTCACGACACACGCTTCCGCACCGGGGCTCGGTTTTATCATAGAGTCTATAAACTGAACAAAACTCTATATGGATTACATCAAGCTCCATGAGCTTGGTATGATGAATTATCAAATCACTTTCTTGTGAATGGTTTTCAAAGGGGAGACATTGATAAGACTCTCTTCTACAAAATTAAAGGAAGAGATTTTTTCCTTCTACAAGTATATGTAGATTATATCATCTTTGGGTCTACTAATGAACAAATGTGCTTGAAATTTGAAGAAGTCATGAAATCAAAATACTGCATGAGTTCTATGGGTGAAATGAATTTCTTTCTGGGATTGCAAGTTCAACAAAAGAAGGATGGTATATTCATTTGTCAATCAAAGTATGTGCATGACATTCGGAACAAGTTCAAATGTCAAGATCTCAAGACTGCTTCAACTCCAATGGACACCCATGAAAAGATGATAGCTGATGATAAAAGAGAGCCTGTTGATGAACATGAGTACAGAGAAAAAAATGGATCTCTAATGTACCTTACTGCTTCAAGGCCAGACATTATGTTTGCTGTCTGTGTTTTTACAAAATTCCAATCAAGTCCAAAGATGTCTCACATGACTGCTGTCAAGAGGATTTTTAGATACTTGAAAGGGAAACCTGATTTGGGGATATGGTATCCAAAAAACCATGCGTTTGATCTGCTTTCTTATACTGACAGTGACTATGATGGCTGCAACATGAGTAAGAAGTCTACATCTGGTGGATGTCAATTTCTCGGAGACAGGCTGGTGTCATGACAATGCAAGAAGAAAACTACTGTGTCTATCTCAATTGCTGAAGCTGAGTAAATTGTTGCATCTGCCTGCTGTGCACAAGTCCTTCGGATTCAAAATCAACTATTGTACTATGGTTTGAATTTCTTGAACACTTCTATCTTTATTGACAATACTGCTACTTTGTTCATTGTTAGGAACCCAGTCCAACACTCTATGACCAAGCACATTAAAATCAGACATCATTTCATTAGATATTGTAGTGAGAAATGATTGATTGAAATGAGTTGAAACTAGTGACAACTTGGTTGACCTATTAACCAAGCCACTATATAAAACCATATTCCACTTTCTCCTGAAAGCATTGGGAATGATCAACTCTTATGAGGTCTGATTGATGACGTGTGCTCACTATGCTAACTGATTATCTTTGACGGTCTTGTGAGTTAAAGTTGTGATAATGTGCTTCTTTATGTGAATGGTATTTGCTTATTTTTTTTGAATGACAATTTGTGTGACTTAGGTGTCTATGATACTTAGGTTTGTTTTTGTGAATGCTGATAATATCTAGATAAGTGTGTTTGCTTATGATTTGAAATGTTATATTTGTGTGCTTATCTAATATACTTGCTTATTTGGATAATCTGAAGTAGTGATGTGATTTGGATAGGATAGCCTTTGCATAATATGTCTTGGATGTACATTATGTTAAGTCTGCTTGTGTTAATTGTGTCATTGATGTTCTGATTATTCATGAATATGTTACTTACTGCTTGTGTCAAAACTGAGTTTTTGTGTCAAACTTGTTTGCTCAAATGAATATTTTGCAAAAGAAGTTTCTCCAAGAAATTGTTTATTGTTTTTGAAAAAGTGAGCAAGTTGTATGGTGCTGAGATATGATAAGATTATTCAGTTCAAAGCTTTGTAGAAGCTTAAAAGGTTTCCAATGAAAATTGATCCAACCTTATGAGAAATGATAGTATTATTTTTGCCAATCATATGGACTTAATAGGATAAAAAGATTATTAGTACAGTCATTAATATGTATGGTTGCTTTCCATGATGTGTAAAAACTGAGGAGATATAAACATAATGAAAATGTTAAACTTAACGTGGAGATACATTGTTGAATATGCATGTTTCAAGATAAATCTCTCCGGATGATAGGCAGAAAAGTGATTACCCAGTCATACACGAGTCTGTTGGTATTTGGTCACCAAAAAAATGAAACATCTTATGTATATGACAAAGAACAAATGTGAGCAAAATTTTATTATTCAACCAAATGTTGATCAATGTTCACAAATTTTGAAAGAAAATACAATCATGAGGGTTAATTATAGAACTACAGAGATGGGGGAATAAAAATAAGTCCTATCACATCATGAATGAAAGGCATGTAAGTCTGAACTGCGTGGCATGTAAGTCCAACGTTCAACCTCAATATGTTTGAAGTTTCGAAAAGAAAAATTCATTAATAAAAGTTAAATGTTTTGTCATAAAAATATTTTGACCAAGGATCAGGGGGTTCAAGTCAATTTGGGGTGATCTAGGGAAAGCCAAATAAGCTTTGAGAAAAGATATGGGACATCAGAGTACAATAAGTGTTATCCATATTTGTATTATGCGAACTAATTGAACCTTAAGCATATCACCAATATGTAATGAAATTCATGCTAAGTCTATACCTGCTATTCACATGTCTGATCTGTCATAATAATGCTGAGATTGAAGTAGTAAAAGGTGACTTAATCAATATGATCCCATGTTGTGATCTTTTCATAAAAAGAGAAAGATTTGAAAGGAAATAACTTAAATTTGATCTCATTATGCACCATTTGCTATTAAAATTTGAATCTTAGTGATAAAATTGTATGAAATATGGTTTAAGTCAAAAAGAGTTGCATTTTTACCTTGAATATGTCTGAATATATATTTTCGAGCAAGCTTTGATGATTTGAACTTTCCAGCAAATTTAGATGTTTTTTCTTGAATATTTAACTCATTCGAGCAAGCTTGATGATTATATGTACTTAAATGAATTATTCATGTAATATCGAGCATACTTTGATAATATTATACTTTTGAGTAAACTTGGATGCTCAGAAAGTTGTTTTTTTTATCAAGCACACTTGATTATTATGTGATGCGTGTATAAAATATGCTTTACAAATATGTTTTGAGTAAACTTGAGTGTTTTAGTTGAAATTTGTTTTTGTCTACAATACTTCATAGTTTTTGTATTATTTTCTGAAATTACAAGGGTTTTCTAGTAAACTTTGTTTACCGAGCAAACTTCATGTTTAGAGAACACTTGTCAATTGGTAAACCATTCCAAGTGTTTTCCCAGCGTATTTGTTAATTTCAGAAAATATCAAGCAAACTTTACTTTTCGGGTACACTTTATGTTTAGAGAATACTTGTATATCAAAGGATAACAAGTCTTCTCTGGAACACTTTGCACTCTTGAAGTATTTTCGGGCATGGTTTTCTTTAAATTATACTTGAATGAATATTTGTTAATTTTTGTAAGTATAATCGAGTAAGGTTTGTGAAATTCAGATATTCGAGCAAGGTTGACAATTAGAAATATCTGTTATTATTTTGGATTCTTTATTGATTCCAAGAAAGGTTGCTTATTTGATGAATTATACTTGATTATTTGTCTTATAATTTATTTCTCGAGCAATCTTGTATATTGGAGTAAGCTTCCTTCATCTTATCCACTTAGTTTTATTTCTATCACTTTAAAATATTTGAAGATGAGTTGTTACCGGTATTAACTTGCTACACGACAAATCTTACATCCAGTGTGTAATAACCATTGTACAATAGCAAAGAGGGAATCAAAAACAACTTTTTCATACACTTTTTCTCTCAACCAATTACATACCTGTACTTTACATTTAACCTATTGTCACTTTCATCATATCAGACAATTCAACTGTCTTATTAATGAAATCTGACACACGTTAAATCAAATCAAAGCCTTTAAATTTCAGGATAAACTCACATCTTTGTGTTATGTGTAGGTATCCATATTGTTCAAGACGACGGTTTTAATCTAAACATCTTGTGTCCTTGATATTTATTATTGTTCCTTTTCTGTTAAAATTTTAGTAATGATCTAATTGATAGCTATCTTCTGTGTCTCGTGATTACAGATCAACAATGGATTTCATTCCAAATAACTCCACACAAAAACTATTTATCAGAATTTGAGGAAGAGCTGAAGAAGGCATTAAAGAAAGTTCAAACCCTAATATCTGAGGTTAAGAAGACCTTAGCTGCACCAAGACAAGGGGAGAACTCATTAAATCTTCTATCAGTTTATGATAAAAATGATTTGGATTATGAGAAAACTAATGAAATTACAGAAGAAGGAAATAATAAAATCAATGAAAGAAAGAAACTCAAAGGAAAAGGAATCGCTCCAAAAACTGATCAATTGCAAAAGATAAATTATCCTAATAGAAATAAAGATGTTTTGCATATTGATGAATCCATTTTAAATGTTAAAATGATCTTTGAGCAAAGAATGACAGAAATTCAAGACACAAAGTTTCTAAATCAAATATTGTCTGACAAGGATATTAAAGAACAAAAAACAATGATCGAACGTTTGAAGCTGAGAAGAGATCTAGGGATAAATCGAAAAATGAGGATCCAAAGGACATCACACAAAATGTAATTGAAAAGTTTTTAAATGATGAAGAAATTCCAAATGAAGTGCTTGTGTCACTTCTTAAGCTGATTCAAAAGGAAGAATCAGAAATGGCAGCAAAAGAAAACTAGACATTGTGATTGAGAAAATTTCAAAGGTCTTAGATAATGAAAACACTATCAAAATTAATGATCTAGAAAATGAAAACTTGAGAAAGCAATATGAACGGGAAGAAAAGATGGAAATTGAAAATTTTCTTCGCAGGTTTGGTAGGAAACCAAATTTTTTTGTGGAAAATGGGATTCCTTTTGATTCTATGAAAAATCATGTCAAAGAAAGAGATCTTCAGTAGCTTTAAGCTGACTAAAAGAAAACTCATGAAACAGGAAAAACAACTGCTGAACATTTTAATGTAAAGCACTAAGGAATACCCTAAAAGATGACTCATCCATCAAAGACCGGGGAATCTGAAGTCAATGTATCTTGTGACAAGTCAAAGTCTTCACTTTGTAAACTAAACAATGGAGTGAAGAGAAAAAGGCCAAGATATGTCTCAAGGAAACCAAAACAAACATGCTTTAAGATGCCTGAACCTACATTTGAAGCAGCAGCTAAAGCCAAAAGTCCTCTAGCCAATAGTGATATCATGCCAGATGGACTGTTCTATGGCTCTATGGTTGAATATCTGAAGGTTCTGATGAAAAATGGATGAAATCAGGAAAATCTCGTCCAAAATGACTTCAAAAAGTTCATCTAGAACAATTGACTATGATTGCAGCACTGCATTTCTCTGACTATCAGAAAATGCACAGATCTACCAGTGCACAACAATCTGAACTATTGAGATATTTAAGGAAACAAGCAAAGTTGGGATTTCCTTGTCTAAAGAAAAAGGATAGGATTAAATGAAACAAAGTCAGAAATTGAGAAACCAATATTTGCAAGTTCATCAAGCAAATTCTGTCTTGTTGTCAATGAATGTTGAAACATTAAAAGGGAAAGGGATGATCAAATCCCAAAAGTAAAAAAAAAAATGACCAAATTGCAAACATTCTTTATGATGACATAAATGGAAGATTTTTGCTGAGACACATTGAAGAGAAGTTAATCCATATACTCTCAAATGGCATTGAATTGGAATTTCTCCATGTGGAGGATCTGGAGGATATAATCAGATGGACTATTCCCTCCCAACATCCCTACCACAGGGAGATCTTCCTATTTAAGAAAAGGCCGCAGTGGTTAGATTGGACAGAAGAATGGAAGCTTCAAGTTCCAGAAAATGAAAATGCAACTTATAGATTAGGCTTGATTTGTAATCTCCATGAGACAGAATTATAAGTTGTAATCTTTTTTATTTTGATATGTAAATCTCATAATTTGAAAATTTTGATGTGTATTTTGGATAATTGTAACCTTAGAGATGTTTTGGTACAGCTGAGGATGTTCCAATCTTGGGGGAGATTGTTGGGATGAGAAAAGACTTAAGGAGATTGGAATCTTCTCATCCTCTCTGAAAACGGCTAGGTATGGAAGCCGAGCAAACTCAGGCATCCCAGCAAGCTTTTACTTAATCTAGCAAGGTATTTTGCTTTCCCAGCAAGATTATCTTCTAGATTTCCTCTTAAGTGATAAACCGAGCAGGGTTCACTTTGTCTATTAAGGTTGTTCTTCAAGTCAAGCAATGTTTGTTTCCAAGAAAACTCTTGACTAAACCAAGCTGAAACCAAGTATTTTGGAACATCTAGCAAGGTTTTTTCATAATAAACACTGGTCCCAACAAACTTGAAAGAATTTGATCAAGAATTTACTTAAGGACTTCTAGCGAGCAAGGTTCAACTCTGAGCAAGCTACAATGTTACCAGCACACTTGGTTGTGTTCAATAAGTTAAAGTTAACAAAAGATTGAAGGGATCTCTAAAGAACAAGTTTGCTCGTAGGACTATATCGAGCAAATTTTGTTATGGTCAAGATGATTGAATTCTGCTAGATGAATATTTTCTAAAGAAAATATTCTAAGTAAAGCTTGCCCGGAGAACTGTTCCCCGGCACACTTTGCGGTTACCAAGTATGCTCGCTAAAGACAAAAGTTTCAAAGCTTGCTCGAAGACCTGTTTACACTCAGGATAATTTGTAATACGTTTGAATATGATTTGTATCAATCATTAGGGTTTCTAGAAGGAATGTCAGGTGTCAGGGCAAACCTATAAAAGGAATAATTTAGGGCACACCTTGAGAGAGACCTAAGGACGTGACAACAAGAATATTGTGATATGACGGCTATCTCACTTATGTACATAAAGCTACCATAAATCCAAACATTCCACCTAGAAACCCTAATTGATTTTCATTGTATCTTTCGCAATATATATGGAAATCTTTTGAGTTACTTTGTGTGTTTGTTACTTTCATGTCTGTTGTGCAACATTTAGAGTATTATTGATTCTGCATTTAATATTTTATTGTTCTTTACCAAAAATAGTAAGTCGTTAACCTTCTTATCAACACTTATGTGTGAGTTACGACAGTGAGTGAGTGATCTATTGAGTGAGCTATTCGGGACCGACAATATGTTTGAAGTTTAATATTCCACGAAAATTTTTAGTTAACTTTGATATTTAGAACTGTGTTTATGAGTAAATCCAACGCCAATATAGGGCACCGGGATCGGAGCCTTACATCAACGAAACGTAATCCAATTTTGATCTTTAAATTTAGTGCAAAAGACATAAAACTTAAAAGCCAAACAATACTTAGATCAATTAGGTAAACGTCGAATGATTACAATGGAGAATAAAATTAAATCAATCGCAATAACAATTATACTAGCGAACATAAATCGAAAACACCAAAACGACTATTAATAGAAGAAGAATTAACTCACCTACGGGTATTCATAAGAACAATTAGTTTCTCATACTCTTCCAGAAATGGTTTCAAGTCCATCTTTATCATTTTGATCAACAAGATGTTATTAATTTTGAACGAATTGAAAAAGATAAACAACCATACGAATCAACTTTTGGATTGCACGTGGTTTAAAATAAAAGAGGCGACAGAGTAAAATAAGTTTTGGGGAAAACGAAACCGAGCAATAAGTTATTGGTTTCATAACTTATAGAAGCATTATATAATTAGTGGATTAAGCATCATCGCAGTTAGAGCAACAAGCCCCGTTCACATTTTCCGACAGGTTATAATTTATGGCGTCTCCCAAAATTTGAAATGGATTGGACGCATATACATGCAAATAAACGAAACCCTATATTTAATTGAACGAATACGTAAAGATAACCGGAGAAGATTATGTACATGGATGGCTGAGATTTGAAACCCTAAAAGTGGATGCGCAAAACATGATGGTTATGATTCAATCGGATATAAGAGACAATCGTGAATTGAAGGGTGATTCTGAATGGGCAATTAGCGTTAGTTGTTAATTGATTGTTAATGTTGACGATGCCTTGACCGTCTGTTAATGCTGATAAGTGGTATCGAATAACGGATGATGCCATGTTAATGCGTGCCGGAGATGGTAAATTTCGCCGGACAATCGTCGGAGGGTTTATTCGGCATTTGACTTAACGGCATCTTACGGAGGGAGAAAGCATGACATGAAGAGGTGCATATTAGTATTACAATGTAATATAGATATAAATAAGTAAATCGGTGCGCTTTGACGCCTCAGCTAAGGGCCTCTCTCGCCTAGATATTAAAAAAAATATATTTAATCTGACATGACCTTAGCAAACCAAAAGAATTTCGGTATTTTAGTTTTTATTAATCTCAACTATTATCTTTTAGCCGTTGTCGACCCACTAACGAATTGGCTGATAACAATCTCACTTTTTTTTTATCACATTTGTTTCCAACAGTCTACGACAAACACAATTTTAATGCAGTGAGTTGCAGATCGCTATAAAATTGTTTTTTTTTTGCCAGATAACTCACATTTTTTTTTTACCTTAAAATTTAATATTTTCATTCAAAAAGTCTTTGTAACCTTAGATCGGACCTTTAGCAATATTTTTCTACTAAAAGCCCCGAATTATTGAGGTTTTGGAACCCTAGAACCATTGTCCGAATCAGTTGGTGGTGGTTTGTTGGTCGTGTGTAAGTTGGTGGTAGTGGTAGTGGTGTTCATTTTGAGTTTTTTGGCAAAAATGTGACTTTTTCGACCATACGCATTTTGGGCAACTTGCAAGTAAAGGCGTTAAGATTCTATTAGTCGCATACCGTTGGAAACTAATATATTAAAAGATAAAATTGTCAGTAGCCAATTCATTAATTGAAACCGACAATAGCCGGAAGTTAATAATTTGAATTAATAAAAATCAATGAAAAGTTTAAAAGGTCTGCAACTATCAAGGACACTCATTTCTCCTTTACTGAAAGACATTTTCAAACATTCTATTTCCACATTGATTTACCTACTTTTATATTAATCTACTTTTCATTGTTTACATTTTTAAAAAATTGAATATATTTAAAATATAAATAAAAGTTACAAAAGTTTGAATTCAGGTTTAAAATTTACACAAATTAATAATATAAACATATATTAATTGTTTTATTATTTATAATGGTTTATATATTTTGAATATTAAATATATAAAGGAAACCTAAAGTTCTCTTGCTGTTTCTATCTCCTCTCAAGCTACCAAATTATTTTATTTGTAAATAGAGGTTTTTTCATGCATTGACCCGAATTTATGAATACGGATCTCACAAACCCAGATAGCTTTTAACAAGGTTACACCATATCATTTATTTGTAAAACCTTTTTATCATTAAACCCTAAGTATATTATTAAATTTCTTACGATAAATAAAATAAAAATACAAAAAAATATGTAAATATTATAAACGAAAAATGTAAAACAACCTCAATAATACGTGGAATAGAGCTTACATATATATATATATATATATATATATAGAGAGAGAGAGAGAGAGAATTGATTTCTTTTGAAAACCGCTTTGAGTTTTAAGAACTCGAAAGAACTTAACGTAACAATTTTTTTTCGAATTTTTTTTATGAAACCGAGATAATAAAATAAGTAATGATTATGTGGCTGAGAATAAATATGATTAAGAACCATTTTTGACCACTATAATATATATATATATATATATATATATATATATATATATATATATATATAGGGTAAGGATCCTAAAAGAACACTTTGCAAATTGAGAATTTTAAGAATCATTTTTGACCACTATAATAAATCTAAAAAAAGTATTTAAAAAAGTTATAAAATAAAAAAAAAACAGAAATTTTAAAAACGTAAAAAAAAACCAAAATTCTTATATTTTATTACGGCTTCATAAAAAAAATGTCGTATTATACACATATGTATAATTTTATTTAATCTTTAGTTATGTAATATGCACATATGTGTATATAATTTAGCTAAACCGATATTTTTTTATGAAACCGGGATAATAAAATGAGAATTTTGGTTTTTTTTACTTTTTTTATTTTTGTGATTTTTTTTATTTTATGAATTTGTTTTATTTTTAAGTATTTTGTGATTTAAAATAGTTCTCAACTTAAAAAAAGTTCTCTAATGATCCAGATCATATATATATATATATGTGTGTTTGTGATAGAAAAGAGAGAGAGAGAGGGAGAGAGATATATAGAGAGTTTGTTTGAGAAGTTGTTTAAGTTTTATGAAACATAAAGAACTTGATGTAAAATGTAAAAAAAAAAAAAAAGAATTTCAGATGTATGATATTGATATGTATGTTACATTTATTAGAACTTTTTTAATTTTTAATTTTTAAGTTTTATTTTATACAAATTAAAAAAAGAAACAAAGGTAACAAACCATTATATTACAATGTTCCGTTGTGATAAAATCTAAATTATAAAGTTTAAATCCAACATGATGTCAACGGTTATTTTCTTTTTTAATGTTGGGTCATGTTATTCATACACCCCTTTTAGAACTCACACACTCTATATACGATTGTATAGGACCTATACGATCATATGGGACAAAAGTACGGCAAAAGTTAGATGCATGTGTAGTGTACGGAATCTGACTGGATAGTATGACTCCCATACGATCGTATGAAAACAAAAAAACATAAACCGAATTTGATTAAGATAGCCGTGCATGTTAAACCAAACGTGATATTCTTGGACATGAATTCAGCATAATATATGATATATAATATCCCGTACGTATTACCCTCGTTTTACGCAACGACACGATACAATATTCCGACGTGATATATTATTCAGTTTATTATTTGATACGACACAATATTTCGGACGTGATATAATATTCTACCGGTTTTAATATACAGGTCTCGCGCCGAACGAAGAGGACAAACAACTAGTTATACTTTACAAAAGTTTAAGCCTTTTAAAGTTATAATTTCTTAAAATAGTCATACCAACATTTCCGAATAATAAACGGGTAGTTAACACATGCTATACCCTTTGTTAAAACTCAAAACTCACAAGTTGCAGATTTGTTAAATATAAAAAAAAAAAGAAAAGGTATACGATCGTATAGTATCCATACTATCGTATAGAAAGCCTGGACAGTCGACAAAACCTGCGAAAATCTGACAACAGTTGCATTTTATACGATCCAGATAATATATATATATATGTGTGTGTGTGTTTGTGATAGAAAGAGAGAGAGAGAGAGGGAGAGAGAGATATAGAGAATTTTGGTTTTTTTTACTTTTTTTATTTTATGAATTGTTTTTATTTTTAGGTATTTTGTGATTTAAAATAGTTCTCAACTTAAAAAAAAGTTCTCTAATGATCCAGATAATATATATATATATATGTGTGTGTTTGTGATAGAAAGAGAGAGAGAGAGAGAGGGAGAGAGATATATAGAGAGTTTGTTTGAGAAGTCGTTTAAGTTTTATGAAACATAAAGAACTTGATGTAAAATGTAAAAAAAAAAGAAAAAAGAATTTCAGATGTATGATATTGATATGTATGTTACATTTATTAGACCTTTTTTAATTTTTAAGTTTTATTTTATACAAATTAAAAAAAGAAACAAAGGTAACAAACCATTATATTACAATGTTCCGTTGTGATAAAATCTAAATTATAAAGTTTAAATCCAACATGATGTCAACGGTTATTTTCTTTTTTAATGTTGGGTTATGTTATTCATACACCTCTTTTAGAACTCACACACTCTATATACGATTGTATAGGACCTATACGATCATATGGGACAAAAGTACGGCAAAAGTTAGATGCATGCTATACCCTTTGTTAAAACTCAAAACTCACAAGTTGCAGATTTGTTAAATATAAAAAAATAAAGAAAAGGTATACGATCGTATAGTATCCATACTATCGTATAGAAAGCCTGGACAGCAGACAAAACCTGCGAAAATCTGACTAAAGCTGCATTTTTATACGATCCGGATAATATATATATATATATGTGTGTTTGTGATAGAAAGAGAGAGAGAGAGAGGGAGAGAGATATATAGAGAATTTTGGTTTTTTTTACTTTTTTTATTTTTGTGATTTTTTTTATTTTATGAATTTTTTTTATTTTTAGGTATTTTGTGATTTAAAATAGTTTTCAACTTAAAAAAAAGTTCTCTAATGATCTAGATAATATATATATATATATATATATATATATATATATATATATGTGTGTGTGTGCTTGTGATAGAAAGAGAGAGAGAGAGAGAGAGGGAGAGAGATATATATAGAGTTTGTTTGAGAAGTCGTTTTAGAACTTTTTTAATTTTTAATTTTTAAGTTTTATTTTATACAAATTAAAAAAAGAAACAAAGGTAACAAACCATTATATTACAATGTTCCTTTGTGATAAAATCTAAATTATAAAGTTTAAATCCAACATGATGTCAACGGTTATTTTCTTTTTTAATGTTGGGTCATGTTATTCATACACCCCTTTTAGAACTCACACACTCTATATACGATTGTATAGGACCTATCGATCATATGGGACAAAAGTACGGCAAAAGTTAGATGCATGTGTAGTGTACGGAATCTGACTGGATAGTATGACTCCCATACGATCGTATGAAAACAAAAAAACATAAACCGAATTTGATTAAGATAGCCGTGCATGTTAAACCAAACGTGATATTCTTGGACATGAATTCTGCATAATATATGATATATAATATCCCGTACGTATTACCCTCGTTTTACGCAACGACACGATACAATATTCCGACGTGATATATTATTCAGTTTATTATTTGATACGACACAATATTTCGGACGTGATATAATATTCTACCGGTTTTAATATACAGGTCTCGCGCCGAACGAAGAGGACAAACAACTAGTTATACTTTACAAAAGTTTAAGCCTTTTAAAGTTATAATTTCTTAAAATAGTCATACCAACATTTCCGAATAATAAACGGGTAGTTAACACATGATATACCCTTTGTTAAAACTCAAAACTCACAAGTTGCAGATTTGTTAAATATAAAAAAATAAAGAAAAGGTATACGATCGTATAGTATCCATACTATCATATAGAAAGCCTGGACAGCAGACAAAACCTGTGAAATTCTGACAAAAGCTGCATTTTTATACGATCGTATAGAAGCTATACGGTCATATGGTTTCTAAGGGTGTGTGAATAAGTCAAAAGGTGTATGGATAACCAAAGCCTTAATGTTTTAAGCATTCATCATATATCAACGTGCTCTCTTTTTGCTTTTATATATTTTATAAACAAACATGTTTGCACATGATGCCAATTTTTATAATTTTTTTAAACACACCACCTTTCACATAGATGTAAATATGTTCCTTTATATGTGTTAACCCCTCTTACACGTCAAATTTATATTGAATTAAAAAATATAGTTTCCATCGTCTGCAGGTAACGAAGATTCAATCAAATCCGATTGAAGGTTGTGATAGCTTTTTTGTTGGTAATCCATTTCTACCGACGATTCGAAGATGATCGTCGTTACTTACGACGGGGAACACCGTCACTGTCACCGGTAAAGTTGACCTGTGTGCCTGTTTAGACAACGTGAAGGGGACGCATCCGCACATGTTGTCCCCTCTGAATCACTTCGCACAATTTTCTACGGTCAACAAACAAACAGGGTGTTAGAAAATGAGAATGAGAAAATGACTTTTTGTTGTTGTTCTTAGGTTAGTTGATGGTGTAAGTTGTATATTAGACAAAAGGTGAAGGGTGTAAATGGTGATTTAGAAGGTGCGTCGGATTTGATATTCGATCTTGTTTGGACTAATTGGTCTTTAGTATTATAAAATTAAGTTTAATATATTTGAATCTTTAAAGTAAAATGAAAATGAAGATATGATGTGATGCAAGGAATATTGGAATAGTCAATGGGTTTAAAGTCTTTTATATGATAAATAATACAATAAATGTGTGACAACTGTAGTCTTTGTTTTGGTATTTATTATGCTTGTTGGTGCGACTTTTGGCAAGTTGTTTATCCCGTGACTTCGTCAATGTATCTGATGGCTATGACCTAAAATGTTGTATTAATAGCTTAGAAAATTTGGTAAAATAGTAAAGAGTTGAATATGAAGAATTAGTTAGGTTATAAAAGGAAGTATAGTTTTTGTATGAAGGAAAAGACGTAATCTTTTCTATTGATTTTGAAAATGAATGGTTAAGATTAGTTTAGAGGGAAATCAAGTGTGAACACAAGGTAAATGGCATAAAAGAAATAACAAATTTGTTGACTCTCTCTCTACATGCAAGGCACATGCTAAATTCCCCAATCATTTTAAAACGTTCATAACTTTTTTTACGACGTTTTTTTGAAAAACAAATTCACCATAATAACGAGTGTCTTTTTATCTTTTATATGAGTACCATATTGTAATATAAAAATTAAAAAAAAATTAGTGGGTTTTCTACAAATTGTGTTTAACCGAATTATGTATTACAAAATTGTGTTATACAATAGTATTTTTTATTGTGTTTTTTTTCATTGTGTTATTTACATTGTGTCATACAATTGTGTTTTTTAGTGTTTTTATCATTGTGTTTTTTTTTTCATAGTGTATTTTTCCATTGTGTTTTTTATTGTGTTTTTTGAACTTTTCCGGCGAGGTGGTGGCGGTGGGTGACGGTTGTGGTGGCGGTGGGCGGTGGAGTGGTGGCGGTTAGATATTTTACTCATTGTGGTGACAAATGGCCAAACCGTTGTTTTCCAAAGTAATATTATGTAGCTTGACACAAAGCACACATTACGTTCCTTAATTTTTTACCGACCGTTTTTGTGTCGGATTTTGCACTATATGTCGAGGCTGGTTCAAAAATTTTATATCGGGATTTACAGAAAAAAAAAATGTGTTTTGAATTTTATTTAAAAATTCTTATTCACTAGTACAACGCATGGTACAACTAACATCACCTTACTAAGTTAGATGCTATTTAATTATTAAAAGTAAGTGATAAAATTGGGGAAACTCTTCAGGAATTCTCCACGATCTCTTCCCCCACCACTATCATCATGATATAAGGTTTGGTGTTTTAGTGGAGACTTAAATTCGAATCTTACTTGTGTCATATTTAGATGAATATTGGCAATGAATGATTTGAGCTAAACATTGTGCAAAGATTGTCAGTTCGAACCATGAGCCCACCTGGGTTCTCATTCCACCGTGTGTTACACCAGAGAGTTATGCTCTTGTAGTGACACAACGACTGTCAAATGTCATTCGATGGTATGATTTCTCCGGGGAACGCCCGAGCCAAACTTTAAAGCCAGCGTGGGCCCGACTAAAACAACATAGTCTGACAGAGTGAGACATCAAGGCTTTTCAAATTTGGAAAGTGCGATAACATAAATACAATAATGTCGTCGTTCTAAAAAATAATAAAACAGATAATAAAATTATAAAATCGTTTTTCAATGAAAAAAATAGAAATATGAATTTGATAGGATAATAATTATGATAATTTTCTTAACTAAAACCTCAATTGTTAAATATTATTCCTCCTAAAATTGATACTTTTATTTCCTCCATGCTCCTAATTAAGTTGAATAACAAGATGGAGATATGCAACTAAAGACAAAAGTGTCCTAAAATTTGAAAATAGTTGGACATATAAAGTAAGTGTTTTGGTCAAAAATCGTTTAAGAATCAAGTAACTAAATTTTATTTTGTAAGGTGAGTTTTAGTGTTATGATGATAATATCGATTAGGTAATGATTGTAAACACAAACTAAGGATTTTTGCGAGGAAAAGCCCTTGATCTTGTCCAGATCGCCGGCACAAAAACCCCGGGTGATGACAAATCGTTTGTCACCACTTTATTAATCAAAAATCGGGTTACAAATAGTGGAAATTATGATCAACAATACAATATTTTCTAAGTGTGAGTGTTTTGCTAGAGAGAGTTCTCAGAGTTGCTAAAGTGTGCGAGAGTACAAGTGTGTAACCTAGCTGATCAATAATCTCGTTATAAAGAAAATAAAAGTTAACAAAATATCCTATAAATGTGTCACTCTTCCCACTAGTCGTACCCATCTCTTTGTCCACGTGCGGGAGAAGTCCAGTAGCGATTAAATAGGATGACCAGGTCGTCCAATAGTTATACCCATCAATCACAACACCACTCAAGCACAATCATTTGTAAATAAATAATACCAAGGATCCTTAATCCTTCACAACTTGGAACATATCTCAAGGATAATTTATCCACAAGTTGTCTAAGAATATAGGATCCTCAGCATAAATTCTATGCCCAAACAATTGCCCCCAAAATGGCGGGTGTTTATGCAATACAGCTGTCATTTTGAATTTTGAATCCCTGCAAAAGATAGAACGATTAGAATGGTGTTAGACATCATTATTATCAATAAACTCATGGTTATCCGCCTATATATGTGATCATCTTAACCCTCTTATAACCACAATCGAGTAGGCATTGAGGTATCCTTCTTTCTTTTCTTTTCATTTTCTTTTTCTCGATTATGTTTACTGTTTCTCTCTCATCTTCTTCTTCCGTCCAATCGGACTCCAATGAACTCTGGACACAAGGTATCCTTGAGAACCCGTCCTTTGAGATCTGTAAGTTCACAGATCCAGAGATTGACGACATTTGACCACTTTTTTCGGTCAACACCATATTCCGACCCTTCGATTCTACAACTCGTAATGATTGTGTTTCGAAGAACTGGGTTTGCTTTCCAGCCCAACCGTTACTAATAGGCTTCAAATACCCCTTTCTTGACATCACCCAAAGCTTCTTCAATTTAACCGCAATCAGTTGTCTCCAAGCTATTCCCATGCTATGGAGGGTCCTTCGTGCTGCAGAAAGGATAATCGACAAAGAAGGCGTTGAATTTGGCTTGTCGGAGTTAGCGTACCTGTACACCTTAGCTACTCACGGTTCCAACCGCTTTGTTTTAAAATCAAAATCTCGTTAACCGATCCCTATTTCCAAGGTTACCCAGAATGATTCACTCTGGAAAAAACAATTCTCTTTCACGAAAAGGGATTCAATCCCGGGTGGATCTGATTTACCTAAAGGTGGATACTGAAGGGTAGGATCCAGGATCCTTAGGTAACACCGGTAGGATACTTGATTCTTTTACTAACACTTTATTTTTCTTGTACAGTTGACAACTTTGCCCTGTTATCTGAACTTCCTGCAGCCAAAGAGAAAGTCAAGAAATTCCTTGCACTGGATCCTAAAATTAGGACCTTTCAGGAAAAGTTTGTAGAAGCCTTTTAAGAATCAAAATCAGAATCAAACATGTCAAGTAAGTACTTTTTTAATCAAATTCAATATAAATTAAAATTGATAACTTATCTGTGAATCGTTGTTTGTAGGTGCCCAGAAGTCCGGCAAATCCGCGTCCAAGTTCTCCCTCGAAGACATTGACTGCATGTTCATGAAGAAAGAGACTTCGAAGTCCACTCCAATGCATGAGCCACATCCAGTCAGGACCCGAGCTAAGTCAGGAGCCAAGAGGAAGAAAAGCTCAGAGCCTGAGAACCCCTTTGACGCCGAGAAACAGCTGCTCGAGATGCTCACTGCTGTAAGGATCCTATATCCTGATAGACCTTATTTATGGATCAAATATTCTTCTAATATTGTCTCGTTTTCTCGTATAGGCCGTTAACTATGCCTGAACCCACCATGAGAAGATTGTTGAAGAATACGAGGAAACTCTCTCTGGGATGAGGTCAATAGCCGCTGCAAAGGACAAGGCACTCTCCAAGATGACCAAGGAGAAAAAACAAGCCGAGGATCATGCATCCACACTCGTGGTTCAGATGCAGAACTAGAATACCCGAGCTACCAATGAGGCAAAGATCTGGGCAGCCAAATCAGTTTTCCAGGCCAGAATCAAGTTGGTGACTGAAGCCAATGATTCTGCATTTGATAAATCTTCGTGGGACATAACGAAGTGGAAGTAGTCTTTGGCAGACATAGGTAGAGGCGAGGATGAGGCAGGTGAAAGCACCGAGACTGCTGCTGGAGCTTAGGAGACCGAGGTGATGGACATGGGGAAGGATGCGACTGCTGAAGAGGATGTAGCAAAGGTGGGTAATGAACAATGATAAAGACAAGGCCATAGCCCGTTGTTTTTTCTTTTGATGATGTTTTTAAGGATATTTGATAATGGTGTGTAATAGACAGTAGTAACTAGGGTAAAGGATCCATGATCCTTAAGACATTTTCCGGGGGTAGCAGAGGTGGAGGATCCTCTGTTTGTGGGGATGAAGCCTTTGATGCCCATGTTTTTATTTTCCTACACTTTATGAACAGTTAGTAACATCTGCTTAACCCAGGTAGATGTTCCATCTTTCATATGGTGAAATCCAAGTTAAGGATTTCGGATAAGTCCAGGTGACTTATGTTAATAATAACTTAAAACTTTTGATTGTTTGCTTGTTATTTGTTATTATGAAAGTATGTTTGATATAGCTTTAGTCTTGCTGAAAGTTTTGAGAAATACTCTTGAGTAAAAGGTTTTAGGATAGAATATCCTTGCAAAAATAAATTAAGGATCTTAAATCCTTATATAATAGAGTTTAGAAAGATATCAGCCAAATAAATATAAATTGATAAGTAGAAATCATACCATAAGGTCTAATTAGACCTAAGTTACCATAAGTGTTGATCCTTCTGTGATCCCCATAATTGAACTTAGAATACTTAATGCAAATAACCGATGATATTAACTGGGATTAAACCCAACAAACTGGGGACAAGCTCATAAAATAAACTGGGGACAAGCCCGTGTAACTGGGGACAAGCCCGTGTAATTAGGGACAAGCCCAAACTGGGACAAGCCAAACTGGGGACAAGCCCAAACTGGAGACTGGCCCAAAGATACGGACGCTAACTAGGAACTCGCCCAAACCGGGATTTAGCCCAAATGTGAGTGACGTGAAAACACCAAAACCTTAGGTATGGTACATCTACCATAAATCGTAGGATCCTCCATATAGCCGAAGACAACGAAATTGTCAGCTACTAAGCGTGTACTGGTCCAGCTGCCCCGGACTCTACGTTGGATAACGTGCGCTCCTACGAGAGTGTAGAAACTCTAATTTAAAAGAAAAGTGAAAACCTTTAAACCTTGGAAGATATGACCGTCAAAGCAATAGAGAAAGATACGATTCTATGGCACAGGCGGATGGGTCATATCCATATTCGAAAGATGAATCATTTGACTTCAAATGATTTGGTGGATTGTGTTTCTTTGAAGAATTTCAAAATGACTGATCACTGTTTTGCATGCAAAAAGGGAAAACAGAAGCAGAAGTCACATCCATTGAAGATGATTAACTCTATCGAGACCCCTCTAGAACGCCTTCACATGGATTTGGTCGGTCCTATGAATAGAGCGAGTATTGCCGAAGATTTTTATTGTTTAGTCATTAACGATGACTATTATCGAATCTCGTGGGTGTTATTTACAAGTACAAATAATCAAACACCAGTTCTCGTGCAGAATTTGATCACAAAAATTGAATCATTTTACATATTGAAAGTGAGATGAATATGAAGTTATAATGGTACATAATTCAAGAATAGCATGATGGAAATTTTTTATCTGCAACGGGTTATTCATCATGAATAGAGTGACCCGTATGTACAACAACAGAATGATGTTACTGAAAGGAAGAATTGGACTTTAATTGAAGCGACTAGAACAATGTTGGTAGATTCTAAGCTTCACGTTCAATTTTGGAATGAGGCTGTGAATACCACATGTTATACACTATATAGAGTTCTCATGGTCAAGAAGCTCAAGAAGATAAGCCATGAGTTTCTTAATAACCATAAGCCGAATCTACAATTCCTCGAGCCTTTTAGGTGTCCTTGCACAATAACAAAAAATATGTGGGTAAATTTGAAGAGAAAGAGATTGAAGGATTCATTCTTGGGTATGCGTCGCATAAGAAAAGAGTATTTAATTTAACTTTTGGGTGTGTTGAAGAGTGGTACCATGTTGACTGTCAAAGGTGCACCACACCACCTGCTAAAAAGGAACCTGATTGGATGTTTGATTATGAAAATATTTTCAATTTTTTCACTCCTTCGGTTGATATTGAACTGGAAGACGATATGATTTGTCTTGAGGAAGAGATCTTAGGTAAGCTGTTTATCTTGAGGAAGAGATCTTACGTAAGCCGAGTTCGTCTATTTTTGAAGATCATGTTGAATCTAATCAACCCAAAACATCTGTTGATGTTTCTATATCGTTTGATGATGCCGACTTTGAAAATTCTTCCTCCGCCCTATTTGCTGAACTCATGATACTCCCTAGATTCAAATTGAAGAATCATCCGAACCTTTGAATGATCAATTGGCTGAAGAAAACATCAGGAACATGAAAGACAATGTTGAAGTTCCTGAGAATCCGATACTTTGGATTCATTCTTATATCTTATAGATAACATTTTTGGTGATGTAAATGAAGTGGTTCATACGCGACATCAGGTTGCTAATTTATGTGATAATAATGTATTGTGTGCGTATGCTGATATACATGCATCGGGAATCTACGCATCACCAAGTATCCCTACATTTTATCCCAGATTGAACTGATAAGTGTGTCAATGGCACTTCAAGAACCATCTTGGGTGGAAGTAATGCAAGAAGAATTGCAACAGTTTATATGAATGGGTGTTCGGGATCTCATTGATCAACCGGTTTGGTGAAGAAAGCGTTCCCGACTAAATGGGTAATTAAGTGTAAAGGGATGATCGCGGGTAATCATGAGGAATAATGCATGATTAGTCGTTCAAGGTTTTAACCAGCAAGAAGGCATAGATTACACAGAGGTATATGATCTGTTTGCTCAATTGGAGGCTATACGTATCTTTCAAGCCAACGTAGCTTTCAAGAACTTTAAAGTCTATCAAATGGACGTTAATAGTGTGTTCCTGAATGGGGTTATTCATGAGGAGGTGTACGTGAAGCAGCCTATTGGTTTTGAAGATATGGACTTTCCTAAGCGTTTTTACTGATTAATTAAGGCTCTATATGGTCTACACCAAGCTCCGACAGCTTGTTACAACACGTTGGATGACCATTTGATAGATAATGGCTTCAAACGAGGGACCATGGATTGTACTCTTATACAAGACTGTGGAAGATGATCTCCTTCCGGTTCAGATATATGATGGTATTATATTTGGCTCATTAAACGAGAAGTTGTGTAAGGACTTCGAAGAGACAATGGACACCAAGTTTGAGATGATTTCGATGGGAGAGATGAATTTTTTATTGGGTTGCAGGTTCACCAGTCTGATTCGGGTATTTTTATACATCAGACACAAAGTACCTGAATGATGTCTTGATCCGATTCAAGATAACTGCTGGAAAATTCCCCTTGACGCCTCTTCCTGTTGATCACAATTTGTCACCGGACTAATTGGAGAAATCCGTTGATTCAACCCTTTATCGAGCTATTATTGGTTCTCTTGTGTACTTAACTGCGTCTCCTCCTGATGTCATGTTTGTTGTTAGTTTATCTGCCATGTATCAATCGAGTCCACGAGTGAATTGACATCGAGATATGATATCCTAAGGATAATAGTTTCTATGTTACTACTTATATATATTCTGACTATGGAGAGTGCAAGATCAACTTCAAGTCTACCATAGCAGGATGTCAGTTATTAGGAAACCGACTTATTTCCTGACAGTGTAAGAAGCAGACAACGGTCTCCACTACAACCAGCGAAGCCGAATACTTGGCAGCCTCGAATTCCTGCATATAGGTTTTACGAATCCAGCAACATCTGCGAGATAACAATTTAAAGTTTCTTACTAGTCTAATATTTATTGATAATTCTTCTGCGATAAATATTACTAGAAACCCCGTTCACCACTCGAAAACAAAACATACTGAAATAATATATCATTTTATCCGTGATTATTTTGAAAAGAAACTAATCAATATTGAAAATATTAATACAAAATTTTAGAAAGATGACCTTTTTACCAAAGCATTTGACAAAACGAATTTACTAATCTGCTTGGTATAAATGGTTTAAAAAATTTAAAAGTAATTCAATTGCTCGGTTAATCAATTTATTTGTACAGTTTTTTTTTCTTTTATTTTCTTTCTTTATCTTTTTGGTTTTTATGGGGAGAAAATTGGAAAATACAAAAATATTGACATTTCTGTTTGTATAGATAAAATCAATAAAATTCATATATTTTAAAAAACCAAAAACATTAAAATTGTTCTTGAAAATAAGTTTTTGAAGCAAAAAGGAAAAATGATAATACATTGATCATTTATATCATATATCAAGTAAGATATAGGTGAAAAAGACTGTGTGATTAATTGTATTAATGCATTGGTTGGTCTTAAACAAATGAGTAAGAAAGAGTATGTGATACAAACATAAAATTGCCAAATTGAAAAAGGTGTTAGTCTCTTGTAACATCTTGGTAATAAAGGCAGAAATGTAATATCCTGTCATACGTAAGCCTTAAGTCAGTTTGATCACCAAAATTGTTACAAATAAAAAATGTTTAATTCTTCTAGTTAATGGTTAACACCTCAACGATGTATGGTCTTATGTTTCTAAATCCTGTAATGATGGGTTGCTTCGAAAGTTCCAGACTCCATTGGGTCTTTATGCGGTTTCTTATCTAGGTATTCACAAATGTGAATATTATTTTGTTGAAAAAGCGAACACGCAGTTTATCTGTTAATATAAGTAGTTAAACTTGATCACATTTGTACTTCATTGTACAAATTCACTACTAACTTGATCAAACCACGTTGTGATCATACATTATCCCCTTACTCTCGTCTTATTACCATTAAGAAATGGACCACAAGGGATACAACGTATGTAAACCATACAGATGAAATCGTGCATACTCATCCATGGAAAGGAACTCAGGGTATTGCTTGATATCGGGGGTATATCTTGTAGTGGGGATTATTTTCTAGCTCGCTATTGTAAATTAAAAATTCGAAGTATTTTGATCAGCTGATTCTAAGGTTTAAGTCAAGTTGGGGTGACATGGTTAAAATCAAAATAAGTCTAAATCAAGATTAGAGGCTGATTATTTCTGATATTCTGTGCCCTAATTAAAACTTAAAGCATATCACGAGAAGTTCGGAAAAAATTGTTGTAAGGCTTAGGTGAAACAACAATACCAATGACTGACTTAACAACAGTTCTAACAAAACTAAAATATAAAAAACTATGACGGACGGAAATCTTTGTCAATATAATTCCCTGCTCGAACTCACAAAATTATGTCCTAGTTTATAGTTGAATTCTGTTTTGGTTTGAATATTTGAAAAACATCAAAAAGATTTTTGGTATGTGTTGATATAAATTTTGGAAAAATACAAAAAGATTTTTATCTTCTGCTTTATTATCGATTACCAAGCTATGCGCATTAAATTTTGATTAAGAAAAATTTTGCCCACAAGTTTAAGTTAAATCTTTAACGTAAATCTTTAAAGTAAATAGTTAAAGTAATTTTTTTAGGTAAATTCCTTCAAAAACATGGTTTTGATGGTTAAATTAAAGGGTTTTACATGGTACAACCTCATTCGATAAAGTAACTGGTTCATTCTTACTACAGTGTAATGAATGAGTGTTCATTCGATAAATCCATATTAACGAATGTATTAGAGTCATTATACATTCACATTCACATCTGCTCACAACTAACGAATGAAGGCGTATTCATTAAGTTATTAATGAATGAAGAACGAATGAAGGATCAGCTGTTCAGTTGTTAACGAATGGAGTGTTTTTCGTTAAATTTTTAATGAATGAAGGTTCAGTCGTTAATATAATTTAAACGAATGAGACATTCTTTTGTCTTGGGAAATGGGTCAAGCTGTACGGAGTATATAAACCCTAAGAAACGAATGGAAATTCATTCGTCACATAACTGTTAATTTCGAAAACCACAAAACCCAAGCAGAACTATTGCAAAATTTTTCCAGATCGTTGATGGCCATTAAGTCACTCTTTCAATCATCGATTGTGATTTATAAGGTATAGTCTATTACAATGAGTGTTTAAATTGAGTTTTTGATTCAATTTTTAATATGTTTGACACTAAAAACCTTAACAAACATAAATTGAATTAACTTGACTTTAAAACTGATGGTAAAAAACAAATTAAATCGTGTGGGTTTATTATCGACAATTCATCGATGCTAATAAACCAAGATTTATTCTATATGAACAAGTAATGAGTGATTTTCATATTTGAATTGCATGTTTGACTTTCTGAGTGTTATATCGATTTTGACCTTGACTTTGATAGTCAACAGATCATAAGTGTCGTTAGTTATTATTTAGTGACATTCATTCATCATGTGACAAATGAGCTTCATTCGTGCACAATGATTAACTAATGATTTCATTTGTTGAATCTCTAACTAATGAGCATGTGTTACACATAATGAATGAATATCTTTTTAACGAACGTGCCTATTCGTTTTAAGTTCCTAACGAATATGCTTATTCGTTAATAATTCTTAACGAATGAAATACTCTACAATTTGTATTATTTAATGAATAACGAATCAGGGCATATTAGTTTTTTAATGTACACTTCAAGGAATTAAGTTATTCATTTTTGTAGAAGTGACACAAGAAGTCGGGTTACCATATGATAAGAAACAAAATGTCTATGCTTTCTTAGAAGACGAGTTCTTTGGGTGAGCCATGTTCGGGAGTGTGATTTCATTCTTAAAGAGATCAAGGAGTCACTATGCAATATCTATTGATCTGGCTATACATTTTAGCATTATTCGACCATTTTGGGATATTGCTAAGTATATCTTCGTAGAGAATCACATTGTTGCTGAGATACAAGAATAAAATATTATTGTTGATATTGATGTGATCACAAAGTTTTTAGATTCCCATAAACGGATGATGATAGGTCGGAATTTGACAAGGAATTGATCAAGGGATTGCTCAGACGATTAGAGTATAAACGTTCCCTGGACAAATCGAAGTACAACAAGGTGAATCTATGTGAACACTATAAGTGTGTGTTACATGTACTTATCCATTGCCTTGGTGGAAGAAAATGTGGTTTTCATGAGTGCAAGATCATGTTACAATCGGATTTTAAATTCTTGGAGATGGTGTTTTATCACCTGAAGGAGAATTGCACTACAAGGAAGAACAAGTTTCTAATGTATCCTCACTTCATGCAGTTGATTATTAACCATCTAGAGCCAAATCTCGTGAAAGATCCAAAAGTTTCAGCTAATTTACTTGGAATTGATCACATGAACGAAGACATGATGAGACGAGGTAGAACTTACCATGGTTACACTTCAGAGACTAAGCCAAGATTCAAAAGATTAATCGGTCATTTGGCTCATGATAATTATGAGGCTCCACCTAATGATTGTTGGATCCATGAAGATTCGGATTCCGAACGTGAAGGTGGGGTAGGTGTGAATGATGAAGGGAGTGATGGTGGTCCGAAAGGTAATGAAGGTGGTAGTGTTGTGGTAGCAGCACGAGTGTAAAGCGAAGGGTATGCTGCTACAAAAAAGCCTGAAAAGGAGCGAACCCGCAAAAGTTTTGGAGTTGAGATTATGGACCCCAATCACAAGATCCAAAGACTGTGGTGACTCTTGCCACTTCAATTGAATGAATATCTCCAACAACGCTGATTCCTACTACACCGGTGGTAACTCTTATGACAATGGTGTCGTCTGATCCATGGTTCATGTCAATTCCTCAACCGATGTTGTCACCGATGCCCTATCCTCAACAAGTCTTGGGTATAACTACTCTTGTAGGGCCTTTACAAAAGATTCAGAGGCCAGAATTTTCATTTATGTCATTTAATCGACCTATTGGCCTGATGTAGTAATTCATCCTAACTTCAATAGATTACCCGTTCAGCATTAGATGTTTCTACTAATGAATCTGATTCATTTGCAAGAATATCAGATGGCTGCGGACAGACAATATCAAGAGCAAATAAGGGCTTAGCAGAGGCAGCTGATGAGGCATGTCCTGTTTGTTCAATGAGAGGACCGGGAACTCAATGCTATGGTTACTGCTCAGGGGGGAGATATTGAATAAACAAGATGAACTTATCCTTCAACTGACATGTAAAGATGATATGTTGAAGAAGTTGAAGGATAATGATGATGACAAGGATCTTGAAGCTAGGGGGTTGATTAACAACCAAGTGGTGGTGTCTCATCATCTGGGAATGTTGCAGCTGAGAGGGAGTCTGATAAGTAATTGGTCGTGTACCACGATTCCACTAATGTGCGGCACGTGAACTCTATTAAGGCGAACATGGTAATATTGGTGAATAATAAAGGAGTGGTTACGAGTATGGTGGATATCGAGGAGTTAGAAGAAGATGAATTTGTTGACCACTCTTTAAGAAAGAAACAATTCACCTTTCTTCTTAACTTAAACAAGGAAGATGTGTACGAGTTGGAGAAGTGAGTGGATGTTGAGGTTAAAGACCGTGAAGAAGTTAGATTTGATAGAAGTGTTCCATCTGGAATTCTGAATTAATTATGATGAAGTGGAAAAGGAAGATGTGACTACAGAGGAACACCCGGACTTGTAAACTCGTGTAAACAATGGTGATGATGGGATTTCGTTATTTACGACTAAGCATTTCTATGTAGCAAAAGAATGTTTGAGAAAAGATTAGGAGAAAGAAAAGGGAAAGGCTAAAGTCTCTGAAACGAGTCACCTGCTTCGGATTATAAGCACAACATGGTAAAGATGGACAAGATGATCTGCAGTCAAAAGCTCGTGAATCTACTTATCAAATGAAGAAATTTGTTGTGGTGAAGATGGTGAAAGGTAATATTATTTAATGGATGTACGACTCGAATTTGAAAGTTTTTATTGTTAAATGGGAGCATGTAGTTTAGTAGTTTAAACATGTCACTGATGTGCTCACCATGCCAAGATGGGATGTTCGTACACTTTTAAATAGACCATTCGTGAACCGAGGTGGCAATCAGGTGGCTGGATGGTTCTATCATCATTTATTGCGCTAAGTAATATATGGCTTTAAGTTTTTCAAGCCTCCGGTGCCTACTCGCAAGTATGTGGATGAACTAGATCCACGAACTGGTTGGAGGAAGTTGGGTCTTAAAGTAAATCTGCTACGCATATTAAAGAAAGTACCATTAAAGACGTTTCCTTAAGGTTTTTACAAAAGGTTTAGTATGTGATATTATCAAGACAAGACCGGCGAGGCTGTAATCGTATTGGGATCGTGTGTGAAGACCGAGTTTATTCGAGTTATTCAAGAATTGGATCATATGGGCACACGTGAAATATAATAGCAAGCTATGCAATTTTGAATACATAGCTGTGCTGATTGTAAACTAGCTGATTCAAGCAATGAAAAACAAAGATTTCAAGACGAAGGGGTGTTTGTTAGTGCATGGTTTTGCTTGTCAGTATTTGTTTAACTTAATTTGGATAATTGTTAATGTATTAAGGGTATTTTGGTAATTGTATAAGGCACGTTCGCTAAATGTAATGACACATTCTTTAGAGTTTCTAATAACGAATGTATCCGCATTTCTTTAGTTCTCATTCGTTAGGTGATGTTAACTACTGGACTGAAACCACTTGGATGAAAATCGCATATATAAAACTACTGGACTAAAACGCAGATTTGAACAAACCACAGGGTTTTAAAACCGTCGTATACTCTAACATAAAAGAATCTCAAGTACGAGATTCATTCTCAGGAGGGTAGAGTATAACAATCTAAAATTATATGAATGAAAATATGGGAAAGTAAGCTTATCCCACATTGGTGAAATAGGAAAATGACTTGTCCGACATCGCTGAAAAGAAAAACGTGTAAGCTCTATCTAAAGAAGAGGCCTCACAAGATAATATTTTTATATGACAAGCCACACTCATTAATCCTAGAAAGGGTGCGAAGAACTCGAAGAGCATTCACACTCGCATGGGTACGGTGTTGTGCTAATACTTATGTGGTATGTGTTTGTTTTGGGCCTGCATTGTAAACCGGGATCCACATGGATCTCGGTGGGCTATTGGGTAGTTTTAGGCTTTATGTAGGTGATATATAAATGTGTATCTAGGTTATTATGATGGGCGATTTTAGTTTTGGTTGGACAGAGACGATTGAGAGAGACGAGAAGTGTTTAGTTTGTAATCTATTGTGCTTTAGCACCCGACGTTAATAAACGTGTGTTTTGAAGCATTATCATCTTGTTTTATTTTTTTGCTTGTTTTATATTGAATCCATTCGTTGTTAGATTCCGCATAACAACGATCACGCGTGATATCATATTGAAAGATCCGTCTAGGGACTTACAATTGGTATCAGAGCCTATTGACCTATTGTAGGCTCGGTTGTGATATCACGGATTCAAAGAGTGAGGTTTGGTGCTTATTTTGGTGGCCGTGGTGTTTGTTTTTTCCGGTGAATTACTCATGGGAGGTGGAATGAGATTATTTGGGTTAAAGATTGAATTATTTTTTGTTAAAATTCAAATCCCATCAATTTCGAGATATAGTTTGTTACCAAACATAATTAGTCAAAACTACTTTGGGAGTTCCCTGCCTTATTTGGTCGTTCTCAGGCGCTCATGATCATTTTCGGACATCTCTTGATTGTTTTCGGGATCGTTTAAGGGTTTTTGGCCAAAATCTTGAGTTCTCAATGGATTTCACTGGTTCTCGGTCAAGTTCTTGGGTTCTCGGTCAAATTCTTGAGATCTCGGTCAAGTTTTTGGGTTCTCAGTCGGGTTATCGGTCAACTATCTGGGTTCTCGGTCAAAGTTTGCTGTTCTCGACTGTGACTGTGTAATTGGGCCTATTCTATTAGGCCTTAGTGTAACTGGACTTATAAATGGACTGCTAATTTGGACCATTACCTTGGGCTTTTACTTAAAATGGACCTGTTAACTAATACTTCATTTAATGTTTCTCTGCATCAAGAATTGGACTATATCATGGGAGCTGCTACTCGTGTACCTCGTCTACTGTCTCATGAAGGGTTTGCCGAGTGGAAGTTCATATTTGAAAAATATGTTAAAGTAAAAGATACAAAGATTTGGAGGAGTATTGTTCGGGGTCCTCATGCAATCACTTGTCAACGAGAAATTCTGATGAGGTGGTTGTGAAGCCTGTTGAATTGTATGTCGACGTAGATTTTGAGAGGATTGAAGAGGATGAAAAGGCTATTGCAACCTTAACTATGGTACCCTCACCTGAAATTGCCTTGGGATTTAAAGAATTACAGTTTGCTAAGGCTTTATGGGAAGCCCTTTATTGAAGTGTATGAGGGAAATGAGGACATGAGAAGAAGCTGACAATACCTCTTACGACAAAAATTCAACATGTTCAATCACGTTCTGGGAGAGTCTTTGGAAACACAATCACGTTCTATAGAGATTTATATCTCTAGTCATTGAAATGCGATCCACAAACATAAACTTGACCGCTGTTGAGACAAACAATAAGCTGGTCAATTCCCTGCCACAAAGCTGGGATATGAATGTTGATGTGATTAAAAAGACAAAGGATCTGGCCAGGCTAACTCTATCAGAAGTAATCACAATCATTAAATCATGTGACATGGATAATAAGCAGCGTGCCATAAATTATGCCAATTCTTACAATGCGGCTGGCTACAGTTGTAGCTTCTAATAATTCTCTCATCTCACAAGACAACTTCTCTATGTTTAAATTTTCTCAGGGTAAGTATGCTCAGCCACAACAGTCTCAGAATAGTTTCTCAATGTTTAAGTCTACTTAATGTCAATTCACTCATCCACCACCACAGCCAAGTCCCGTGTTCTTTCCACAACCTGTTCAACAACCTGCTCTACCACTAAGCCCAAGCCAACTGTTGCATCCTCTAGTCAGTCTCCTACTCGGATTCCCACTATCTCAAGGGAGACTCAAGAAAACTTTGCCCTGATGGCAGGTTTCATGAATTGTTTCAACACTTTTTTTGCTTGAGATCTGGTTCAACCAGTTGTAGCTGATGAGTTGGATCAAATTCATCATGTTGATATGGAGGAAATGGATATCTCTTGGCAAATAGCCACGACAGTCTTTCGAGCAAAGAAATTTACCAAGAGAACAAGCAGAAACAACTAGAATGTGCCAGTTAACCAGAAGGTGGGATTTAACAAAGACACTCTGAGGTGCTACAACAATCACGAGCCAGGCCACTTCGCTCGTTAATGCACTAATCCAACTAAGGAAGGAAACAGAGAAATAGCACTGGTTCCGGTGAGCAATGCAAGAGGAGAAAATACGTCTTGTTCAAGTAAAAGTGAGAGGGGATTGGTTGCACAACAGTTTTCTTGAAATGACCAGATGAAAGCTCTCAACATCAGCAATCAGACTGCCAACTTCGTCCGGATTGATGTTGCTGAAGAAGAGAACGATGCCGCGGAACAAGTTAAGGATCTTCAATTTGCATTCATGGCTTTCACTTCTTCCAGCTCATACAAGGTAAGTTCTGAATTATGTTCTCAATCTTGTGTTAATAAGGTAGATTTATATAAATCTCACAATAGTAACTTGATTAGAGAAATGGAGGGAATAAAAAATAAAAAATTCACTCTTAAAATATTTGAAAAAGCTTTAAAAGAAAAACTAGAGGCACAACAAAAGGATTTAATTAAACTTCTATACGATTTTAGCATAAAATGTTGTCATCACTTAGATGCTAAACATAAAATTTTTGAATTAACCGCCGAATTAGAAGCTTCTAAGTTGGAGATTTCTAAGTTAGCTAATGAATTTGAAAATGTTGAATTCAATTTTAAGAAATTCGATGTATCTAGTGTTGTTGTTGAATCCATGATCGAAAAACAATTAAAATGGAAAGAAACCAAGGGTGAGGGTATTGAGTACAGTGTGGTTCCCCCTACATATAATGATAATTACACTGGACTTCCTCTTACCAAATAAGAGGAAGAAATGGAAAAGTTTATGCAGTATGATAAGCCAACTGAAAATGGCAAAGGTGCTCTTGGCTCAGTAGAAGCTATTGAATCAACCTCAAGGGTGAAGGATACTAATGTGTTTACTTCATGTGCCGATGAAGTAATTTTTGAGGATTGGACTAAAGAGGAAGATGATTTACCTGTTTGAACAATAAAGACATTAACTCTAGTGTTCATTTAAATTTGCTTGTTTTGAACTCTGTTACTTCAAATGTTTGTGTGAGCTCTGTTTTTAAGATCAATACAATTGTGTGGTTGATTCCTCTAAAACATTAGAATATAGTGGTGCGTTTTTGAATAAAATTGATGTAAGTCCCCCCGGGGCGTCGCTGATCGATACGAGATCCACTTGAGGTCTAGGAGTGCGGAATCCTCCTAGACTCGTTTAATGGTGTAGAAGACGAAGAACACGATTACACACAAACAAATACACGAACAAACACACGAATGGAATACACGAATCTGCAGATCCTTTATATAATAACCAAACCACGTTACAAACCGAACAAAAACAAAGACACGGCCTACCCGAGGTGAGCTCTACCTCTGGCTGTCCCACACGAATCTCCCTCTCTGTTTCTCTCTAGACAATTGAATTGAACACAAAATACTCTAACTTTTTGGATTCCTAAATCCTAAACAAGACACACATATATATAGATAACCAACTTCGCGGGCTTGGGCTTGGGCATGTAGGCGAAGTTGTTCTAACTTCGCCTATGGCGAAGTTGTTATAACTTCGCCTATGGCGAAGTTGTTCTAACTTCGTCACTTCGTCTCCGCTGATCAGAATTGCATAGCGACGGTCACAAAATGCACCAACAGACTCCCCTTTGACCGTTGCTCTCAATTCTAACAAACACAAAAGATCATCTGTTACAAAACATGTACCAACAGACACCCCCTTAACTGATGATCTTCTGTTTGCTTCTTCTTGTAGGACTCGATTGCACTGTGATCTTCAAACTTGAACTTCACATATACATGCAACATCCATCCTGTCTTCAACCAGTCGTGTCTGAAACTGTCTTGTAGCTTCACAAATCTACCAATCACCCGGCGTCTTCCATATCAGATCTCCCCTTCAGTGTAAGCTCCTCCGACTATATCGATCGAGATCTTTGACTTCACCAATCACGTGAAGTTCCCCGTGCCTAATTGATCATCTCCACCAATCACGTGAAGTTCTTCTAACTTCACCAACACGTGAAGTTGTGCTCCCTTCACAACTTCACCAACACGTCGGAATTGTATAGTAAGATAAGGTTCAATCTTCAACTACTCAACATCAAGTGATCAATTTCATCACAAAACCACCTTGACAGAATCTAACACACATGACCATTAATTAATCCGAAGCATCTTCAATCACCAGGGATAACGATCAAGAACATAAACACTTTAATTCCCGATTAAATCCAACTTGTTCCAAAATTTTCACTTTAATAAATAAGCATCACATTTCAGGATCCAATTCTCGAACGCCTTGAAAATAACATAAATAATATGCTCTGACCGCAATCCAGTAATGACGAAAACCCGAACAAAATTTGACTTTCTTCAGTTGGTCAACCTCGAACAACAACAATTTCTTTGCCCAAAAACACCCAAATATGTGTCAATATCCAGTTTCAATCAATATCCCATTCACAACTTCAACTCCATATCCAGAGTTGACCCGTATTTGTTCACACGTAAGACCAAGAGATACCAAGTTTCACTCGTTGCCGGAACAACGTCTTCAGTCTCACAATAATCGTGTACGCCTGACCATTCGGACGAAAACTCCAAACAAATTTTTTTTTTATTTTATTTTTAACTTCGCCAAAAGTCAACTTCGCCTGAAAGTCAACTTCGCCCAATAGTCAACTTCGCCTGAAAGTCAACTTCGCCTGAAAGTCAACTTCGCCTGAAAGTCAACTTCGCCTAAAAGTCAACTTTGCCTAAAAGTCAACTTCGCCAAAACCCTAAAATTTTAGCGACAACTTCGCCTAAACCCAATAATTTCACCTACGGCAGCTGTTCGGCCAAAAACACATCAGAAACGTGCCAGAAACACCAAAACGCAGATTTCGAACCATAGCATAAGAGCCTAAGGCTCTGATACCACTTGTAAGTCCCCCCGGGGCGTCTTTGATCGATACGAGATCTGCACGAGGTCTAGGAGTGCGGAATCCTCCTAGACTCGTTTAATGGTGTAGAAGACGAAGAACACGATTACACACAAAAAAATACACGAACAAACACACGAATGGAATAAACGAATCTGCAGATCCTTTATATAATAACCAAACCACGTTACAAACCGAACAAAAACAAAGACACGGCCGACCCGAGGAGAGCTCTACCTCGGGCCGTCCCACACGAATCTCCTTCTCTGTTTTTCTCTAGACAATTGAATTGAACACAAAATACTCTAACTTTCTGGATTCCTAAACCCTAAACAAGACACACACATATATAGATAACCAACTTCGCGGGCTTGGGCTTGGGCCTGTAGGCGAAGTTGTTCTAACTTCGCCTATGGCGAAGTTGTTATAACTTCGCCTATGGCGAAGTTGTTCTAACTTCGTCACTTCGTCTCCGCTGATCAGAATTGCATAGCGATGGTCACAAAATGCACCAACAGACTCCCCTTTGACCATTTCTCTCAATTCTAACAAACACAAAAGATCATCTGTTACAAAACATGTACCAACAATTGATAAAATTAAAAGTTCTAGTAAACACTTGTCACTTAAGTTTGTCAAAGAAGGAAGCTCATGTGTTAATAATTGTGATAAATTAAGTGATAAGTCAAGTGTTAGTTAAAATGCAAGAAAAACTAGGTCACACAACAGATCAAGATGATGAGTAGACCACACTGAATTTTATGTTAAACGTCAAACATGTATTAACTGTGGTATTCCTGGTCATATTACTAGAAATTTTCCACACCCTCGATATGTTCCTTACTATGGATATCATTAGAGGAATGCGCCTCGAAATACCTTCTACTAGTACACCTCTAATAAATCAGGGCATTATGATGCAAATCCCTCTAATCCCTCTGATTGTGATTGGAAAAGAAACAAGGCTGACAGGTTAAGCTCTCATCAGACCAAGCCTAATATGTTTCAGAAGCGTGATGGAAACTCGGTTTCGATCCTGAGAACCAAGTCGGCCTCAGGACTGAAACAAATTTGGAAGTCAAAATCAAATATGTTTCCCACTCGCAAACCGGAGACTACGTCAACCGTTCATACAAACAACAAAATTTGAAATCCCAATATGAATGTTGCCTAAATCTTCGGTGACCAAGCTATCTTGTTCAGTCTTAGATAATCAGGAAGATATGTCTTGGCAACCTATGGCACACTTAGATAAATTAGGCTTACCTAGCACTACTATGGACTGGGTACCAAAAACTAACTAATCTCGCACATCGTGCAGAAACATCTATGGAGGAATATCATTAGACCTTGGTATGTTGATAGCGGTTGTTCCATGCATATGAATAGAGACATCTCCCAATTGCACGACACTCAAAATTTTAATGGTGGGTATGCTTCCTTTTCGGGAGGAGAGAAGGGGAAGATTACTCAAAAGGGTATTGTAAGTAATGGTGTTCTAAAATTTAAGAATGTTAACTTTGTTACAGAATTGAAATGCATGTCTGCTCAGTGTCTCGCAGATTTGTGATAAAGGTTGTCAACTCATTTCATTAACAAAGCGTGCTTATTTTAATACATGGTATCATTATATTAGAAGATTGGGTTCTTGTTCGATCACAAAGAAAAGATAATGCTTACGTGATAGACATGAACAAACACGTTCCTGATGAAATAACTTGTCTATTTCAAAAGTGTCAGAATATATGCCATGCTTTGGCATCGTCGTCTTGGTCGTGCTAACATTAAAAACTTGAACCATTTGCTAAAGCGACTTGGTGCGTGGTTTCCCTGTCAAGGATTTTGTAACAATTGAGAGATGTGTAGCTTGTGTATTGGGCAAACATAATCGTAAGTCTCACAAGCCAAAACTGGTTAATACCATTTCCTCGGTTTTTCAATTGCTACATATGGATCGGTTTGGTCCATTTCATGTATTGAGTCTCTCTCGAAGTTCTTATTGCCTTGTTATTACTAATGATTACTAACGTTTTACTTGGGTGTTTTTCTTGTCAAATAAGAGTGAAACTGCAGAATTGATAAAATTCTTTGCGGTGCTCATGGAGAACCAACTCAATCTAAAGCTAAAGGGTATACAATGTGACAACGGCACCGAATTCAAGCATTCAACGTTGAATTATTTTTGTGCCGAGAAAGGGAGTACTTAGACAGTACAGCTCAGCTCGTACACCGCAACAAAATGGAGTTGCTGAGAGAAGGAACATAACTCTTATAGAGGCTGCAAGGACTATGTTATGTGATTCAAAGCTATCTCTTTTCTTCTAGGCTTGAGCCGTAAACACAGCCTGTTATGTTCAAAATCGACTGTTGATCAACAAATCAAAAATGAAGACTCCCTATGAATATGTTTATGGCCACAAGCCTCTGGTTGCAAACTTTCGAGCTTTTCATGTACTCTACTAAATCTCAAAACGACGCCAAAGTTTGGAGCCAAAGATGATGATTGCTATTTTGTTGGCTATGCTGGTCGTATTTCTTACAGAGTTTACAACAATACAACGAAGCAGATAGTTGAATCTTTTGATGTGCGCTAGCTAGAAGAGAATGAGACTGATGCTCCTGTCGTTCCTGAGTGATTATTCGGTTATAATGAACTGTTTAAGCCATTTAATGTGTTTCCAGTTGTTGATACCAAAAACTCCGGTATTGGTGCTACAAATGTTGTTGATGAAGAAGACGACATTCCTATTGATTCTCATATGTTTCCAGTTCTGAGTATAGACCCATTGGAATCGTTGGATACTACTCAGCCATTGTTCGCAAATCAATAGGAAAGTGTTACTGAGACGGTGTCTTCACAAGAGTCTCATATTGTGCGTGAAATACACACCGCTGAAACTACTATGGCAAATGCTTCATCAGTTGAGGGGGAGAGTGTGATTCATCAAATTTATGGGAGCACTCTATTCCCAGTTTCTATACCAAATGAGTAAATTGCCAGTACCTCGTACTCGCACAGTACTGCGACATCTGGATGGAGAATTATCTCTCTGAAATTCTTGGAGATCCAACGAACTTACCTTCTACCAGTTACGTTCCCAGTCATTCCATTCCGACAAGAATTCATCGGGATCATCCAATTGATAATGTCATAGGTCCCCTTGAAACACGCGCCTCAACCAAAAGTCAGACTAGACACGTCAACAGTTGTTTATTTTCCTATTTCATCTCTCAGATTGAACATAAGTAAGTTGAAATGGCTTTAGAAGAACCAACCTAGGTAGACGCCAGGCATGAAGAATTCAATCAGTTTGAGA
>NW_027501782.1:0-74192 GCF_021521415.1 Bidens hawaiensis
TCAAGGTTAACGACTGTGACATAAAAGCACTTTGGTTTTCCATTTTCACAAACTAATTCTCACAAAGTCCATATAAGTGTCCGTATATGTATCCAATCGTATATGACCGGTCAAACTCCACATATATCCTTTTCACCGTATATGTTTTACCCCTTATATGTTTTGAAACAACGTATAAGTCGAATGCAACATATAAGTAACTTATACATGATTCACTACATATCCGTTGACAAACATATTAGTTGAAAGAGATATTCGTTGAACACTAACATATCTGTTTATCCCCATTTTGAAAATTTTGAAGATGTAAACAAGCTTAGTTGATTTTTAAATTTGGTAGGATTTTATATGCAATCAAGAGAACATTTTGACAGTGAAATCTTCAAATTGTGTAGGAACATGATAAAAAGAGGTAACCTTTGATGAATTCTTGTGATATCTAAGTAGATAAGGTGTCGTAGCTCTTATACCTCTTGAAATGACGTGACGTACATATGATGTGTAGGATCGATATAACGTTGAATATGATCTGCTCTTTAACTGCATGAATGGAAATAATGTTAAGACAAGATATCACAAGATACTTTTAATGCTTTAACTTTATATTCCTTTCAAAAAGATTACAAGTACAATCAGATATGACATAATCTTAATACACGTATAGGAATGAACCACTACAAAATGAACACACAATCTACATTACATAGACCAACATATATGCCGGATATGTCATTTACATAACGTATATCATATATGTCGTATAAGTACATATGTGATGTGTTGTAAAACACACTTATTTTCCGCACCGTTTATCATTGTTTTAGCCGCTTATTTATCTAATAATTGATGTTCTTAACTTGTTTTAGCATTATATTACATAATTATATATTTTGTAGGTTGCGGGTTTTAAGAGAAAAGAACCGAGTTTAGGAAGACGAAAAAGAGCCTTTTTAATCAATTCTTGAAGATCAAACTCAAGGTCTGACCCAAGCCCGCAAGGGGATAGCCTTTCAGGCACCATATATAATATAACATAAATTAAAAAAAACATAGCCCCCCCACCCCCCCCACCCCCGAAAAAAAATTCTAGCCGAAATCAGCAGCAACCATGAAGAAAAAAAATAAAAACCTATCCATATAGCAGTTCCGATCGCAGCAGCAACAAGGGAAAATAAATTTGTTTTTGCACTTGTGAGGTAATGGGAAAAAGAAGGAAGCTAAAGGAGACTTGGGACAACAGCTAGGGAGTGTTCTTCATCATAAAACTCAGCCTACACGATAGTATAACATTCATAATCTTTGTGTTCTTGTTTACATTCATAACTAGTTTGATTTTGATCTTTAAGGTTAATTGTTTTGCAATTGAATTAAGGATTGAGTTGTGCTTGATTATCATTGATTGTTGAATGATTGGGATTATGTTTTTGATGATTAATATGATGTTTTTATTAAGTATATGATGTTTTCCAAAACTTATGAGTAGCTAAACTTCGTTGTTCTACCTAGGTTAGATGATTTTTGTTCGGTTTTAATGAGTTAAATGGATTGTTTGATTAATATGACTTGAATTTCTATCGAAAGTTTGGTTTAATGATGAATTAGGTTGTGTTTAGTGGCTGTCATATTTTTTTATATCATCTCATAACCTTGTTCTTCGATTAATTGAATTGGTTTTGATTGATAGTTGCATGTTCATGTCTTTACTTTTTATTTAGAGTCTGTTTGCAGTAGGTCCAACCGTAGGGTTTTGTTGAGTTTGTTAATTGAAACATGTCAGTGGGTAAGCACCTTCTTAGAGACCAAGAGGTGATAGGAAGTAAAGTCGTCTCATAGTATTTGCTTGTTAGGATTAGGATTGCGCGAGAGCTGGTTCACTTCTTGTCGAGTTTGGGTTCGTGAGCGATTAGTTGATCTAGTTTATGTTAAACCAATTTGTTCCTCTATCCTTGGTTGTGTAGTTCCTTTCCATTAGGGTTATGTGTCGGTGAGTCTGAGAGGAGAGTCGGCATTAGAACACCTTAGCATCCGTTTCCCGGTTTGTTCTTAAAATCAATTGAGTGTAAGTTAGGGTTTGTTAGTGAGACCGAGAGGTGATCTAGCCTTCTTGAGCGAACCTTAGTTGTGTCATCTTTAGATACCGGTGTCGTGAGATCATCCAATCCATTAGCTTTTTAGAACGTCAATTTGATTCTTACCTAGATAGACGTTTTCTCCATTGTCAGTCACAGTTGTTAAGTTTTGTTAAGTGTTTTGGTAGTCTCGTTAAGTTAGGTTAATTAATTTAGTTAAAATAATTTAGGTCAAGTAGTTTAATTATTAAAAAAATATTATTCTTAGGAAGGTCTTGTCTAGGGTTTAGTGTTCATAGGCATTCTCACGTGTCCTTGTGTTCAATACTCGGACTTCTTAGGTCTATGCGACTTGCGATCGGTACACTTGCCCGGTTGTGTGTGATGTTATTAGGAATATCCGATTTAAATTTAAAGTTTAGCTGTGAGTCCTGTAAAAGAATCACTCATTTGACAAGCATTAATATGCGTCGTATATGTATACTTATGCGCTACCACATGCTAAACCACATTCCAATATGTTTAAACATTACATACAAGAACCTAGCTATAGATATTATGCTCAAACACAGTCAGCATCGGCATAGCCAAAAAAAGAAGATTCAAAAGGCCTACTGAATGTGAAACTAAATGAAAGTGTGCCTTTAACGTAACGAAGAATACACTGGTAGGAGCATGTAGAAATTGTCACACTTTATTAACAACATAAGATATATCCGGTCGAGTGATTGTAAGGTACTGAAGAGCACCAACAAGCGATCGATATAACGTGGGATCTGAGAATGGTTCCCCGGTGGTGAGAAAAGTTTCATGAGGGGCAAGATGTGTATATATCAGCTTGGGGTCAAAAAGTTCGGCCCGCTTGGGAATATCCGTTGCATATTTTTATTGTTTAAGAAAGAGACCCGTGTCCATATAGGAAACATCAAAACCTAAAAAATATTTGAGATTCCAAAGATCTTTACCGGCAAATTCATCATTGAGCGAAGAAATGAAGGAACCAATAGTCGACTCATCGTTACCCGTAAGAATATCCACGTAGATTGTCACACCCCGACCAAAAGCGACGAAACATGTGGGACGCCACATGATTGTTTCAATGCATACGACACTATTAAAGTGTCAATATTTAAACATAATATTCATTTCATTTAACATCACAACATAGCACAGTTGTTCATTACCAATTAAACAAGGTACAAGATAGTAAATAGTTTCATTTAATTAATAACGTAACAGTCCAAAATAAAAATAACGTCTTCAAATCTTCATTCAACTAATAATAAAACCTGTCACGTTGAATAAAATATATTTTGTCAACATGAATGTTGGTGAGCAATTCCATAATTTTGTATATATATATTATCAGGCAAAATCCACAATTCTTATGTGAAACCATAAATAATAGCAACAATTGCGGTATATAAATCATAAATAAATGAGACACCTTTCTAATAAGGCATATAACAGAAGAAATAAACATACTTATTGAGGATGAGGCCAACTAACAAAAGCAATAAACATTTAGCAATTAATCATATTAGACATATAACACACAATCGAGCAATTATTCTAAGTAACATATAAACTAGATTTGCGGTTTGAGAATCTAAGTATTAAATCATTTTTGTTTAAGTAAGCAAGCTACCTCCAAAGTATAAAAGCGAAAACAACGATGAAATTACTCAGTTGGACAAACTGACGTCAATGAAGAAAACTTAGAATAATAATAATCTTCAATAAAGCAAGTCGATAGTTTAATGAGCGTCTCCTAGATTAAAAGATCTTGAATTAATATTGAGTCTTGAAGATGGAATATAAATTATATAAAAACGCATAAAAACAAGGCTTGCGCTTTCGGAGTGTAATTTATATTTCGCAAAATGCGGTTAAATAAAGTAAGTATAACATAAAATGGGTTTTACATGAAACCGAGTCATTGATGTTTAGTGTTACTCAATATTTGTTAAATTTTACATAGGGGAGTTGGTTTAGTGCTAGTGTGCACGATCTCGCTAATGTAAGCATCAAAATCCGACTTTTATTTAGTTGTTCCGTTTGGTCGGCTCTAGACTTGATAAATAAACAAATCCACTTCAAACTTCTCAAAACATTTAAATATATGAACTACTTCAACAAAATCAGTAGCTGGAAACACGTTTGAGAAGTTTTATTAATTAAATTTCCAAACTCTGGTTTAAGCAAGTGTAAGTCGGCCCGATCTCGGTATAAAACCAAGTTTGGTTCCGATATACCATTATCTTAGAAAATATAAAGTGCAGTTTGATGTAAAAAGGTTTTGGAAATATTTTTGGTGGTTTGAATGGTGACTAGCTCGTTTAGACGCGTAGTTCGACATTTACTCGCTTTTTACCCAAAACTTGGTTTATGCCAAGATTGGTTCAAACAGTTCCAAAATCTCAAGTCTCATGAGTAATATTAAATTTAGAATAACAAAAAAATGATAATTCGAACTTTCGGTGGTTTGAACATTAACTAACTCGGTAAAACGAGTGTTTTCTTTTACTCGGTTTTTACCCGAAACTTGGGTTCCAGCCAAGATTTTTCTACACTTCCATATTAACCATATAATAAAGAAAAATAGAAAGAAAAACTCATATCTAAAGTGTTTCATACAATATATTTGTTTAAAATTTAAATAAAGTGCTTAAAAGAGTGTTTGGTTTGGTTCGGTCCTTGACTCGTTATTAGATTGAGGATGGTTACCACATGTCCAAGACCATAGAACTAAAATAAATTAAAATTTCCAGACTCAAATTCATATGTGATTGTTAAGCGAGTAAACTTCCTAAAAACGACCCTAACGGGCTTTAAATGCAAAAATAAGGGTTTAAATGCACGATTCGGCTACGTCTACTTAACATAAATTAACTTATAACAACTGAAAATAACAAAAATATGTACCCGAAACGGATTGAAATGAACGATTCGGCTCCGTCTACTTTTAAAGTCAAACTTATGCAAAACTAGCTAGAACAACTTGTAACTTCAAACAATTTGAGAAAAAAATGTGAAGATGGGCAGGAGAACTGGCTAAGATTGAGTGGGTATTTATGGGAAAAGATTAGGGTTTGATTGGCTGGATAAAAGCTCTATCTAATGGATAACCAGTACACTTTAATGCTATATTAAAAAAATGAGTTTTGAATTAAATAAATTATGACCAAGTAAAAAAACATGTTTGGAGGGTCTAGAATCACTATGGGTTGAGTCTTGGTTGGTTAGCACATGAGTTCGGGCCTTAAACGAGTTTAAACATTCCGAAAACATTAAAGAAATTAATTTATTTTGCTGACTTCACTGTGGGCTGCTGCGCAGCGGCCTGAGACCAACCCTACGCACCACGTGAGGTGGGGTTCTCTGCCAAACTTTGATTTTTTTTGACAATTTTTATCCCTTTAGTTCTTTTAGGTCGTTCTGAGCACAAAATAAACGTCTTAAACACCATTAAAGACTTTGGAACAAAATGAAAAGTATGAAACATGATTATAACATTAATTCCTTGTTTTATTATTATCCAATAATTCGAAAGACAAAACAAGTCGGGCTTACAATACAAAAATGAGTGCAAATGTGAATCAGAAATGACGAATCTCTTAGTATTCCCTACTTTTAGAAATTTCGTCCTGAAATTAGGAAGTAGCCACAACAAAGAGACACGGGTACTTTTCTTTCATAACCTCTTCGCATTCCCAAGTAAACTATGCGCCACGCCGTGATTCCTAACGGACGTAAATTAACCCGATGCAGCTTCTCTTGGTACATTTCTCATTACGATCCATATTTAATGGGTCTTTCAACCATTTGAATTGTTTAGTCGATACGTACTTCGTCAAGGGGTATGTGAAGATTACCCTTGGCTAAGCACTTTTCGAGGTTAGAGACATGAAAGGTTAGATGAACACCGGTAAGTTCTTGTGGTAAATGGAGTCTCTAAGCCACATTTTAATCCTTTTGAGGATCTTGAATGGGCTTACAAAGCGGGGTGCTAGTTTATATATATATATATATATATATATATATATATATATATATATATATATATATATATATATATAATGGACTACCCCCATCCAAGGGGATGCTTTGAGAAGGACAAGGTCATCAACGTTGAACCCGAAAGGCTTTCGTAGTTTATCGGCATAACTCTTTTGACGACTTCTAGTTGAGCGAAGATTCTTGCGGATTTTATCGATACGATCGCTAATGTCTTAAACCATCTCAGGACCGGTGATTTGGGCTTCACCAATCTCATTCCAAAGAAACAGAGAACGACAATTGCGACCATAGAGAGCTTTAAATGGAGTCATACCAATGCTAGAATGGAAGCTATTACTATATGATAACTCAATAAACGGAATATGAGAATCCCAATTTCTGCCAAAATCAAGTACACACGATTGAAGCGTCTCCTTAAGGGGTTGGATTGACTGTTCGGATTGGCCATCGGTTTAAGGATGATATGCGATACTAGGATCAATGAGAGGTCCCAAAACATCTTGAAGCGATTTCCAAAAATGAGAGGTGAAACGAACATCACGATCGTAGGTAATGGTCAATGGTATACCATGGTTGCACACGATTTCACGAACACAAATTTAAGAGAGTTGTTCCACATAGTACTTCTCTTGGATCGGGATTAAGTGAGCCAATTTGGTTAGTCGATCGATGATTACCCAAATACTAGCATTTTGATTTTTGAGTGGTGGGTAACTTAGTAATAAAGTCCATGGAAATGTCTTCCCATTTCCAAACGGGAATCGGGGGTTTCTCGAGTAGGCCAAACATTTTATGATGTTCAGCTTTAACTTTTGAGCATGTAAGACTTTTGGAAATATAAAGTGTGGCATCCTTTTTCATACCGAGCCACCAATAAATGGGACGAAGATCGAAGTACGTTTTATCCGCACCAGGATGTACAGAATATCACGACCTATGAGCTTCGTCGAGAATGAAAGTACTAAGTTCGTCATGATCGGGAACCCATAAACGATTGAGGAAATAAACTAAGCCATCGGGTTTGGTTTCGAGTTGAAGTTCGGCTCCACACTACATTTCGGCGCACATGTTGCCTTCATCAATGAGGTGAATTGGGCTTTAGAGATTCGGTTTGAATGATAATGTTATGAAGTAGGATGGATTTGACACTTTCTTTACGACTAAGGGCATCTTCCACGACATTTGCTTTACCGGGATGGTTGCAAATTTTGCAATCGTAATCACTAAGGTATTGTTTGTTTTTTCATAGGTAAAATGTCTGCAATCTGCAGACCACATCTGCAAGCATCTGTAGCAGAAGAGGTGGACCAAACATCCACAGTTTGCAAGAAGAAGACTACCTGTTATTTAACGTCTGCAAACTGCTAAAATTAAACAAAAAAATGAATCAAAGTGAACCGAACGAACTGATGTTAACGATACCTACTAAAATTCTTAAAAGTTCAAACAAAACCTAAACTAACATTAAACAACAACAAACCATATCAACAAGATTCATATGTTAATCCTAATATAGAAAATAATAATGGTTACAATGTAAGAAATCAAACCTAAACATATACAAATCAAACCTACTAAAATTCTTAACTAGCATAAACAAACTAATGATACAAGCAAGATATCAATTATCAATGGACAATAAATTGTAAAGTAATTGACAATAAAATAGTATGTAGTAAACAATTAATAAAGGTAATTTACAAGAAAGATATGGTTTATGTATTGAGGTTAAATGGTCAAAGAAGCTTACCTTGATGATAGATAACGGACAAGGGTTTATGTATCCGGCGAAATAGGCAGGGAGGAGGAGTTGCGGCTAGCCAGAGGTGGAGGAAGAAGGTGGCAGTGGCTGGCCAAAGGAAGAGTATGGAGGTGGCGGCGGCTGGCCGGGGGTAGAGGAGGGAGGGGCTACGGCTGGCCGGAGGTGGGCGGGGTTGAGGGGAATGGATTTTTGAAGAAAGGGGGCTAGGGTTTTGAGAGAACTGATAGAATGAGAGAAGAATGCGAAGATGTTAAAAGATTTGAGAAGTGGGTGGTCCATGTCTGCGCGAAAAAGAGGGAGCTCAGACCTTTTTTAATGAAATGTCTTCCGAAAAACAAACAATCTGCAAACCTAAATGTCTGCACGTGGTCTGCGTGCTGCAGATAAAAGAGACCAGGACGATCTTTTGTGAATAAACAAATACACCCTAAGTAATTCAACCCATCGCCGTTGTCTCATGTTGAGATCTTTTAGGTCGAAGATGTGTTAAAAGGTTTCATGATTGTTGAATACCACACATTTCGGACCGTAAAGATAGTGTCTCCATATTTTGAGAGCGAAAACTACGGCACCAAGTTCTAGATCGTGGGTCGTCTAATTTTTTCTCGTGAACTTTAAGTTGCCATGATGTATAAGTGATGACCTTGGTGCATGATAACACAACCAAGACCTTGGTTGTATGCATCGCAAAATACCACAAATTTGCCGTTTCCTTCTAGAAGGGCTAAGACAGGAGCAATTCAAAGCATATGCAATAGATTTTGGAAAGATTCTTCTTGTTTTGGTCCCCATTCTTAAGGTTTTCCCTTATGTGTTAATGTAGTGAGTGGTAACGCTATTTTGGAGAAGTTTAGAATGGAACGCCGATAAAGCCTGGCCATGCTAAGGAAATATCGAACTTCCGTAGGTGTGGATGGAGTTTTCCAATCTTTTCTCACCTCGATTTTAGTGGGGTCAATATGAATACCTTTATCGTCGACGATGTGGCTAAAAAATTGAACCTCCTTTAGCCAAAATTCACATTTTGAGAACTTGGCATAGAGTTGTTCTTTTCTGAGGAGATCGAGAATGGAACGTAAATGATGCTCGTCTTCGGCTTTGGTTTTGGAAAAGATGAGAATATCTTCGATAAATACAATTACGAATTTTTCCAAGAATTGTTTGCAAATGCGGTTTATGAGGTCCATGAATACTGCGGATACATTGGTTAACCCGAATGGCATAAGCATGAAATTTCAATATCCATACCGAGTATGAAAAGCGGTTTTAGGAATGTCATCTTCGTGAATATGAAATTGATGATAACCTTATCTAAGATCGATTTTGGAGAAACAAGTTGCGCCTTAGAATTGATCAAAGAGGTCTTCAATTCGAGCAAACGGTAACTATTGTTGATGGTGAGTTTATTGAGCTCACGCTAGTCAATACACAAGCGAAACGAGCCATTTTTCTTTTTCGGGAAGAGAACGGGATCACCCAAAGGAGAGGAGCTTGGACGGATAAAGCCCTTATTGGAGAGTTCTTGGAGTTGGGTTATTAGTCCAGGAATCACAACTGCTATTTCTTTAGTGACCAAAGCGGCCATTATGCGGTTGGAGTTCTTAGGTTTGCGAGCTTGACGAAGAAGATGAAGCATTCTAAAAATAATAAAAGTGAAACAATATGAGATTTTGGGTAAATGGTGTAAATATGGGGGTGATTAATGTAAATACGAGTCGAGGTATTTTTTGTGAAAATCATGAGGATGAAATAAATAAATCAAATGACTTGCATAAATAAAGAGATAAATAATTTAAACTTTTTGAAATTTGAAAATAAAGTGTTAAGATTAAAGGTGGGAAAACGTATATGACCCATCATGACTTGTCATCCCGACCATAAATCTTATAAATAGAAAATGAGGTCAAATGGGGAGTCAAAACATTACTTGTATCACCGTGCCTTCCATGTTTCAAGCAAAAGTCATAACAATAAAAAGCAAGAAACGACATGCAAGGAGAAGTTAAAAACACTAGTCCACGTACGTGATTTTCATGTTTCCAACTAATAATATTAATATGGATGTAACCAGAACTCATACAACGACTTCTTAAAGTAGTTGATTCATATAACATGGTGTCGCTTTGGCCTATAAGGTATATACTTGGATCCAATCCTCCCAGGTAAGTCATATTACCTTTGATTCTCATAATCTTTTTGTCAAAGGATATAATCTTGGTTCGCTTTAGCCTATAAGATATACATGCACTTAGATCCAATCCTCCTAAATAAGTCATATCACCTTTGATTCTCATGATCTTTTTGTCAAAGGATCGAATCTTAGTGTCACACCCCGACCAAAAGCGACAGAAACGTCGGGGCATGACCGATTGCTCATTTGCCCAACGAAACTATTAAGTGACAATATTTAAACAACCCATTTAAATTCATAATATCATAAATAACACAAAATTGTTCATACAAATAACTGAATAAATAATCAAACAAATAAATTGTTCATTTAAGTCTAATAACCTAAACGGTCGCAAGATAATAGTTCTTCAAATCTACAAATCAAACAAGTAATAAACCTGTAATATTGCATAAAATAAACTTTTTCAACACGAATTTTGATGAGCAATTTTCATAGTTTTGAAAAATAAGTATATAATAGATGAAATTCACAACTCGTATATGGAACAATAAATAATAGCAACATTTTAGATATCCAAATAGTAAATAGTTTGAGACACCTTTCTATATGGTAACAATCAAATATACTCGGATAATAGTTGCCCTATGCTACTAGCAATTAAGCTAAAATACTTAGAGGAGCATATGATCATACTTAATAGAGTCATAGCAATAAACATATATCATGTAATCATATAAAGCATATAACACCAAATCGAGCATTTATTTAAGTAACATATACTAAAGAGTTTGTGGTTTGAGACACAAGTACAAATCATATGAATTTGAATAAGTATGAAATGCCACCCCCAAAACGTAAAACGGAAAACGGGGGGTGAAAAAGTACTCACCTTAACTAAGTAACTTGAAAATTTGATTCGTGAATAATCGGAGATCAGTTTAACAAGCAAGACCTCGATTAAACGGGTCTTGAGTTATTAGGTAGTCTTGAACGGGTTTAAAGTAAAATATATGAAAAGTAGAGTAAATAAGTAAAGTTTAGGATTTAAAATGTAAATATTTAAGAAATTAAAAAATGTTTCTTGAAAAATAAGTTTAACCGAAACCGAGTCTTGGTATTCTACTCATTAATATTAGTCAACCTATGTTAAGTAATTATGCGGGTTATAATGCACTATTTCAAGAACCCTTTGTGATATAAATACCAAAACGAGGTTTTAAACGAGTGTTCGGATTTGTCGATTCGAGTCTTGATAATTAATCAAACTCAAAGTGAACTTTCCAAAGTGATAAATGTTATGAAATAACTCAATAAAAATCAAAAAGACTTAACCAAGTATACAGTTCTATTGTGAAGAACCATAATGTCCGTTAAGTGAGTATTTGGTCTTACCGGTCGAAACTTGTTGTAACATCAAGTTGAATTCCGATATGCCAAGTGTGTTGAGAAAATAATTAAAATTAGTTTAAAATATATTTTAAAAGAGGAATAGGAGATTTGGTGGCCTAAAACAGACTTGTGTGTCTTAAGCGAGTGAACTAGTTTACTTTGGTTTTGGTTCGGTCCTTGACTCGGAAAAAGACCGAGGATGGTTACCACATACCCAAATACCATAGAACTATAAAAACGATTTTAGAAGTTATAATATTCAAATCTTACATATAACATGTTTATATTTAACTATTTAAACAAAACTTATAAACAAGAGTTCGGTTTCGGTTCGGTTCTCAACTCAGGATAAAATCCAGGCTAGTAACCACATACCCAATACCATGGAACTCATTTAACATTAATGAGAAACTAAACTACTTATAATTTAAACAAGACTATAAAACATTAAATGAAATATAGTATAATCAAGGACTAATATGAGTCCTCCATGTAGCCTTGCCTTGTAGCGTATCACCTCAACTGACCATGGCCGGAGATGGTGAAAGCCAAAGGATTAATGGGGTGAATATTATATATATGTTATACAACAAGCTTCCATTACTATGCAACAAATTAATATTAAAGAATGGTTATTGTTTGACTTCAAAGAGTTAAACTAGTAAGAGCCTTGAAGAGATGAAGTTATGAACTTTGTTTGAGACATAAAGAAGTGAATGAGCAAGTTGTAACAAAGGACAAGAGCTTTTTTATATAGGGTAATGGTCAAAGCTTATTTCTACGTTTTATTTCCAAGCTTGCGTGTATTTTTAATTGGTTAAACAAGTCAAACAATGCAAACAAACAACAAAAATCGCCAAAGTTGCAGCAGACATCACGAGGCACCACGCGACCAGGCCACCACCTTTGGCCATGTGACGCGGCGTGGTCAGGGGGTGGGGTGGTCTGGTCCGGTTTGTTTCGGATGATTTCGGGCCTCTAAAGTTCGTTTTCGATGCGTTTTAAGCGTTTTAAAAGCCGTAAAATGTTTTTTTGAAATTCGACAAGTGTGAGATGATTATGTAACATAAAAATCCATTAATTTATATTATCGAAAGATCCGGGTTACAAATAGGGTTACAGTTCAATCGTACAAACAAGTTAGCCCAAAATTGACGAATGTCACAGCATCCCCTAGTTTAGGGAATTTCGTCCCGAAATTAAGATGATGTTGAAGCAAACAAGTGTGAATACTTCTCTATCATAGTGTCTTCTTGTTCCCAATTAAATTCAGCGCCACGTCATGACTCCCAATTGACTTTAACTAAACGGATGCGGCTACGTTTGGTTCGTTTCTCATTGCGGTCCATTATTTCAATGGGTTTTTGGATCATTTGCAAGGTTTCATTGAGACGTACTTCGTCGAGAGGTATATGGAGATACCTTTGGCAAGCATTTTTTAGGTTTGAGAAAAGAAAGGTTGGATGAACACCGGTAAGTTCTTGCGATAATTCGATTTTATAAGCCACTTTTCCAATCCTTTCGAGGATTTTAAATGGGCCTACGAAACGGGGAGCTAGCTTTCCTTTCTTTCCAAAATGGACTACCCCCTTCTAATGGGATACTTTGAGAAGGAATAAGTCGACAGCATTGAACTCTAGGGGTTTTTTCCGTTTGTCGGCATAGCTCTTTTGGCGACTTCTAACAACGAGGAGATTTTTGCGGACTTGATCGATACGATCAGTAGTGTCTTGTACAATCTCGGGACCGGTGATTTGAGATTCACCAATCTCGTTCCAACAAATCGGAGAACGACACTAACGACCATAATGAGCTTGGAAAGGATCCATATCAATGCTAGAATGATAGCTATTGTTGAATGAGAATTCTATAAACGACATATGAGAATCCCAATTTCCACCAAAATCAAGAACACAAGATCGAAGCATATCTTCAAGGGTTTGGATTTTACGCTCGGATTGGCCATCGGTTTGAGGATGATAAGCGGTGCTAATATCAAGGCGAGTGCCCAAAGCTTCTTGAAGCGATTTCCAAAAATGGGAGGTGAAACGAGCATCACGATCAGAAATAATGGTCAACGGAATACCATGGCGGCATACAAATTCACGAACATTGATTTGAGCGAGTTGTTCGACAAAGTACTTTTCGCGGATCGGGATGAAGTGAGCCGATATGGGTAATCGATCAATGATGACTCAAATGCTATCATTTTTCTTTTGAGTGGGGGGGGTAATTTGGTGATAAAGTCCATAGCAATGTCTTCCCATTTCCAAACGGGAATAGGAGGTTGTTCGAGTAGGCCAAAAGTTTTTTGATGTTCAGCCTTATCCTATTCCATACCTGGTCACCAATAAATAGATTGAAGATAATAGTACATCTTATCTGCACCGGGATGCACGGAATACGGTGAGATATGAGCTTCGTCGAGAATTAAAGTACGAAGTTCATCACGATAAGGAACCCACAAACGATTAAGAAAATAAAGTAAGGCATCGGGTTTGGTTTAGAGTTGAAGTTCGGCTCCATATGACGTTTCGTCGTACATATTGCCTTCATCAATGGAGGTGCATTGGGCTCGATAGATGCAGTCTTGGAGATCAATTTGGATGATGATTCTATGAAGCAGATGGGATTTGACGTTAGGATTTCGACTAAGGGCATCAACCACGACATTCGCTTTACCGGGATGGTAACGAATCTCGCAATCGTAACACTAATAAGTTCGGCCCATTATCGTTTTCTCATGTTGAGATCTTTTTGGTCAAAAATGTGTTGGAGACTTTTGTGATCGGTGAAAACAAAAAATTTTGTACCGTAAAAGGTAATGTCTCCAGAGTTTGAGAGCGAAGACGACGACACCAAGTTCGAGATCATGAGTTATGCAATTCTTTTCATTGACCTTAAGTTGTCTTGAAGCATAAGCGATGACTTGACCCTGTTGCATGAGAACGCAACCGAGACCTTGACGAGATGCTTCACAAAATACAACAAAGTCGTCGTTTCCATTGGGAAGGGTAAGAACGGGAGCATTTCAAAGCATATGCTTGAGTGTGTTGAAGGTTTCTTCTAGCTTTGATACCCATTCATATGGTTTTCCTTTTTGGGTTAGGGAGGTGAGGGGTAAGGAAATTTTGAAAAGGTTTTGGATGAAATGCTGATAGTATCCGATCAAAACGAGGAAAGATCAAATTTCCGTGGGTGTGGATGGAGTTTTCCAATATTTGACAGCCTCGATTTTAGCGGGATCAACATGAATACCCTTGTCATTGATGATGCGTCCCAAAAATTGAACTTCCTCTAGCCAAAATTCATATTTTGAGAATTTGGTGTAAAGTAATTCGTTTCTTAAGAGTTCGTAAGTGATACTCATGTTCGACATTGGTTTTAGAAAAGATGAGGATGTCACCAATAAAGACAATGACGAATTTATCTGGAATGGTTTGCAAACACGGTTCATGAGATCCATAAATACCGCGGGTGCGTTGGTTAACCTAAAGGGCATTACCAAAAATTTGAAATGTCTATATCGAGTAAGAAAAGCGGTTTTGGGAATCTCTTCTTCGCGAACGCGCAGTTGGTGATATCCCGATCGAAGATCGATGTTAGAGAAACACGTTGCGCCTTGAAGTTGATCGAAGAGGTCGTCAATTCGTGGCAAAGGATAACGATTTTAATCGTGAGTTTGTTAAGTTCTCAGTAGTCGATGCACATACGAAACGAGCCATCTTTCTTTTTCACGAAGAGGAAACGAGCGCCCTAAGGAGAAGAGCTTGGACGAATGAAACCTTTATCGGAAAGTTCTTCGAGTTGATTTGATAATTCTTTCATTTCCGACGTGGCTAAGCGGTAAGGCGCTTTGGCTACGGGCATTACTCCGGACACAAGATCGATTCGAAATTCGACCGGACGAATAGGTGGTAGACCGGTGACGTATACGGGAAAGACATCCAGGAAGTCACAAACAATGGAGATGTTGTAAATTTTTCTTTCCTTGTGGTCCTTTACCACCACTTTGGCTAGGAACGGAACATACTTTTGGCGCAAATATTTTTGAGATTGAGAGCATGACATGAGGTTTATCCTTTTAGGAGTCGTTTTGCCGTAGACTTTTAGTGTTTTACCGTTTACAAGCGGGATTCGAATAAATTTATTGTAACAAACAACTTCGGCACAATGCAAAGCTAACTAATTCATGCCTACTATGACATCAAAACTTCCCATTTGCATCGGGATAAGATCGATCGAAAAATTCCGCTTGAAAATAGTGAGCATACAGTTTCGAATGACCAATTTAATTGTGATAGAGCTACCGTTGGCTACGTCGACAAAAAAAGTTTGATAAAGTTTAGTGCGAGCTACGGAAAATGTTTATTCAAATGTTAATGAGATAAAACTCCTATCGGCACCCGTATCAAATACAATTAAAGCCAAATGTTCATTCACTAGAAACATATTGTTCGCAACGTCGTTGGAAACTTGAGCTTCATTAGCGTTTATCATGAAGGCACGCCCTTGGTTACCGGGATTTCCTTGAGGTGCTTGGGGTGGGGGGAGGAGGAGGTGCTTGAATGGATTGCATTGGTTGGATGAGAGGGGCATTGAGCTATGGGATTTGGGGTTGGTAGGTTTGGACTTGATAAGCTTGGATTTGGTAATAGGGCACAGTGATGGCTTTAGCTTTATTCGTATACGCAAGTCGGGGACAAGCGTTGCGGAAAAGGCTCGGGTCTCCACAATTGAAGCAGGCTCTATGTTGTTGAGGGTTTTGAGCATAAGGCATGATGCAGTTTTGTGGGTTTTGCGATATGGTTCTTGGTGGAGCGGGATTTCCACGAGATTGTGTTCGACAAATGGTATTGAGGTGACCAAAACGGTTGCAGTTTGTGCAGTGGCGACAAGCTGTGTGATATGGGTGGTGAAGTTGAAGAGTGTTGCACAATGGGTGAGTACCGATGTAGGGCTTTTGGTTTGGAGGAGCTTGAGGTTTTTGTTGAGTTTGTTGTGGGTGAGTAACAACATAAATTCGGTGATTGGGTCGTTGTTTCTTCTTGGCTTGATGGGATGAGTTGGAGTAATTGATGGCTTGAGGTTGTGGGTCGACTTTAGCTTGAGGGGTTGGTTCGGGCTTACTCTTGTAACTTGTTTTCTTGATGGAGAGCGTACCCGCTTTGACATGATTCTCGGAAAGAGCATCGGCTAAGGTAATCGCATCATGGAGTGTTTGCGGTTTACTACTCATCACTGAGTCTCGGATTTGCATGGGGAAATCACCGACATACTTGTCAATCGCCCGTTCGACGGGAGTGACCAAGTGAGTAACCAAGAGACTAAGATCATGAAAGCGGTTGGAGTAGGCGGAGTTGTCATTACTCTCTTACTTAAGCTCCCAAAATTCTGATACGAGTTTTTGGAGTTCATGTTTTGGGAAAAAATTCTTCATCATGACTTCCTTGAGCTTTGCCCATGAGTAGGACATAGCTACTTCCGCCCCATTGGCGAACATTTCGCCATTCCCCCAAGTGCAGGCGGTTCCATCGAACATGCTTGAGGCGTACGTGGTTTTCTTGGATTCGGGACATTCATAAAGATTAAAAACGCTTTCCATCTTTTCAAACCATTGCAACAAGGTAGTGGCATAGTTCTTTCCATGAACCTGAGAATGATTGGCACCGGTGAAATTTTCAAGGCGAAATGTGCGGAGTTAGGTGTGGTTTGAGTAACGGTTGGTTGGGTGGCTTGAATTTGAGTTATTAGTCCGGGAATCACAATGGTGATTTCTTTAGCAACCATAGCGGCCATCCGACGACCGGAGTTCGGCATGCGAGTGTGGCGTCGAAGAGGAGGTATTCTAAAATAAAAGAGAAATAGTATTAGTATGACTTAAGTATGAGGGAAATGAGTAAATATGGGGTTTTAATGATTGTGAGTCCTTGAGATATGAGGATGAGAATGTTAGTAAAACTAATATATATATATATTAGTTTCAAACTTTTGATATTCGAAAATTGAAGGTTTTGAGATATTGAAATTCATATATAGTCGGGAAATTCGTACATGCACCACCTTGATTTGGTATCCCGAACAATAAAACTTGTATAAACAATAGATGGAGTCGAACATGTGAACGTATCACCGCGTCTTTCATGTTGTTGACTCAAATCACGATAATAACATATAAAAAAATGGAGATACAACAAGATGTTAAAAAAACACTTGTCCACGTATCACCATGGACTTTATGATTCCAACACCGAAATATAAGGAAGCAACTGGAACGCTTGCATTAGACAACTTAAAGTTTTTGACATGTATAACAAGGTTCGTTGGACTAGAAGACGAACACGACATTTCAACCATCCCAGGTAAGTAAATCACCTTCGATTCTAAGAATCTTTTTGTCAAATGATCGTTTCATAGTGCCCTATTATAGGGCTACAAACACGTTATAGAGTCAAGATTTCAGGAGATTATAAACAACGGGATCCAAGTTAAGCTTGTGATCCATAAAACATAACATAAAAACTAATGTTTTTGCGTTTTAGGAAAGGATACCTTTGAATACTATGAGAGTGTGTGTATGTGTACATTTATAATTAGATGAACTTTAAACAAGTTTATAAATAAGTAAGTGCATTAAACAATCAAGTAGGGTAAACACGTATAAGCAACACATATTAGGACCCTAAAGCATAAACTATACTAAGCCGTTACATCTAACCACCTATCCTATAGTCGATGGCTCTGATACCAATCTGTCACACCCCGACCAAAAGCGACGGAAACATCGGGGCACGAGAGATTGCTCATTTGCATAATGACACTATTAACTGACAATATTTAAACAACCCATTTAAATTCATAATATCATAAATAACACAACATTGTTCATACAAATAATCGAATAAATAGTCAAACAAATAAATTGTTCATTCATATCTAATAACCTAAATGGTCACAAAATAATAGTTTATCAAGTCTCCAAATCAACCAAGTAATAAACCTGTAACATTGCATAAAATAAACTTTGTCAACAAGAATGTTGGTGAGCAATTTTCATAGTTTTGCTGTAAATATATAATAGATGAAATCCACAACTCGTATATGGAACAATAAATAATAGCAAAAATTTAGATATGAAAATAGTAAATAGTATGAGACACAATTCTATATGATAACAACCAAATATACTCGGATAATAGTTGCCCTATGCAACTAGCAATTAAGCTAAAATAGTTAGGGTAGCGTATGATCATACTTAATAGTTTCATATAGGCCAACCCGCCTAAAGCAATAAACATATAGCATGTAATCATGTAAAGCATATAACACCAAATCGAGCATTTATTTAAGTAACATATACTAAATGAGACACAAGTACAAATCATTTGAACTTGAATAAGTATGCAATGCCACCCCTAAAACGTAATATGGAAAACGGGGGATGAAAAAGTACTCACGTTAACTATGTAACTTGAAAGATTAATTTGTGAATAATCGGAGATCGGTTTAACGAGCGAGACCTAGATTAAATGGGTCTTGAGTTAGTAGTTAGTCTTGAAAGGGTTTAAAGTAAAATATATGACAAGTAGAGTAAATAAATAAAGTTTAGGGTTTAAAATGTAAATATTTGTGAAATTAAAGAAATATTTCTTGACAAATAAGTTTACCTGAAACCGGGTCTTGGTATTATGTGGGATATAATGCACTATTGCAAGACCCCTTTGTTGTATAAATACCAAAACGAGGTTTTAAACGAGTGTTCAGATTTGTCGGTTCGAGTCTTGATAATTAACCAAACTCAAAGTCAACATTCCAAAGTGATAAATGTTATGAGAAAACTCAATAGAAATTTAAAAGACATAACCAAGTATATAGTTCTATTGTGAAGAACCTTAGCGTCCGTTAAGCGAGTATTTGGTTTTATCGGTCCAAACTTGTTATAAGATCAAGTTGGATTCCGATAGGCCAAGTATGTTGAGAAATTAATAAAAATTAGTATAAAATATAATTTCAAAAAAGAATAGGAGTTTCGGTGGCCCAAAACACACTTGTGTGTCTTAAGCGAGTGAACTCGGTTTAGTTCAGTTTTGGTTCGGTCCTTGACTCGGAATAAGATCGAGGATGGTTACCACATACCCAAATACCATATAACTATAAAAACGATTTTATAAGTTGTAATATTCAAATCTTACATATAACATGTTTATTTAACTATTTAAACAAAACTTGTAAACAAGAGTTCGGTTTTGATTCGGTTCTCAACTCGGGATAAAACCAAGGCTAGTAACCACATACCCAATACTGTAACATCCCGTTTTTCGAGTTTCTGTTAATAAATGAAATACGAGTTATTATGAGTCGGGCTAGTGTTGGGTTAAATGGATATGGGTTATGGACTTGGATTATGAAAGAAAAAGGAAACGACCATAGGCTTAAGCCCATGATCCATAATTATATAAACCATTAATCACCCATTTAATTCATTTCTACACATATTCCATACACCACCAAAACACACACTTAGCTCTCTCTCATCTTGCTCTCTCTTTCTCTAGCCGAAATCACAAGAAACCGAGCATCAACCCAAGGTAATGATAGTATGATATTGTAGAGATCCAAACCCGTTGGATCTAGTTGCGAAACGACGAGCCAAAACCTTTAAACCGTTCAAGTCACGAGATCCGGGTGGAATCAGGTATAAACAAAACCTAAGATAAGCTTAGGGGTCACTCTAGCTCAGATCTGGATCAAACGGGACGAAAACGGTGAAAATGGTACAAAAATATGTTTTTCCGGTGAACCCGCGGTTTTCCGGTGATGACGGCGCCGGAAAGGCGGCGGGTACGAGGAGGACATGTCAGAGAATGTTTCTAACATTCTCTGATCTAACCCTAATTCGTTAACGGAGTGTTAACGAACTAAGGGTAATTTGTCAGGGGATTTGTTAAGGGAAGCTTAACGAACTAGCCTTAGTTCGCGTCTAGATTTGTTAAGGAAGAGGATAACGAATTAACCCCAATTCGTTATAACCATTCGTTAATGGAGATAACGAATTAGAAGGTCCAATTTGTTACGCGGACTGATTCGTTATATGGTTTAATTCGTCATAAGGACTGGTTCGTTAAAAGGTCCAATTCATTTAAATACCAATTCGTTAAAGGGTTCAGTTCGTTACAAGAACCAGTTCGCTAGGATAAGCCAATTCGTTTTATGAACCAGTAAAGAATTAGAAGTATAACTGAATGACAAGAACAGTCCCTGGACTTAGAAAAAGAATGATTTAATTACAAAAAAGCCCTCGACAGTTAATAGAGATAAAATTTTTCCAAGCTGACCTCGCATCTCGACCCCAGCCAGGGGCTCTGCCCCTTAAACCCTGCTAGGGGCTTCCGCCCTTAGACCCCGCTGCCAGGGGCGCTTCCCCTGGACCCCCGTTCGTTGAGTGTTACAACTAATAATATCCTTTAGGATAGGGACCAGACTCTAATAATATCTGTTAGGATAGAGACCAGACCCTAATAATATCTGTGAGGATAGGGACCAGACCCTAATAATATATGTGAGGCTAGGGACCAGACCCTTATAATATCTGTGATGGTAGGGACCAGACCCTAATAATATCTGTGATGTTGGGGACCAGACCCTTATAATATCTGTGAGGTTATAGGGCGGAAGGCTCTATATATAGTATAGATAGTTATGTATCTAAATTAGTGTATGAACAGTGTACACACCTTCGGTCACGTGTACAAGTATGAGAACATATTGTATGATGTATGATTAACTAGATATCACTCAGCATAGCTGACTTTTAGTATGCACGCAGGTGAGTAGATTGAGGCAGCTTGCATAAGGGGAGACACATGGCATGGACTTGAAGAAGCTGGCATCTCAAAGAAATGTTATGTTATTTTAAAGACAATGTTTTATGTTAAATGATTTGGAATGCTCGTTAAGACAAGAATTATGGTTATGTAATGAAATGGTTTGAATGTTTTTAATATTCCGCGAATGTTTTTAATAACTCTGATATTTAGAAATGCGTTTATGAGTAAATCCAACTTTAAAAGTGATCCACCGGTAAAGGGCCTTTCAAGTTGGTATCAGAGCATAGTTCGAGAGATTTAAGCATCCTACATGCTTAGACTCGAACAGAGAATGGGTAAAAAGTAAGAAAATAAATAAGACGCCAGTACGAGGATGCCATGTGTCACTCAAGCAAGCTATGTGAAGGTAAAGTATGTGATCAACTTCACACGTAAAGTAGAATAATGTATGAATTCTTGCTTAATTGCTAGGGATAGGAGTATACGATGATGTGAACTATTTTACTGTCTAACTATTAGAAGTAGAACCAGAACAAATAGACTCATAAAGGGAAGTGCATAGGACACGGAAAGTAACGTGATCAGCTAATCACAGCTGGCCACTGTTATTACCAGTTAGCCTTACTATCCTTGTACTAAATGGTTCCTTAAATGATGAAGTTTGTGTTTTCCTTATAGAATACGAATGGCTGGATCTAAGAAAGTTGCTAGAAGAGGAGGACGTACGGGACGTCATGGTAGGCCACGCGTTATCCGAGAACCCTCAGTAGGACCTGCTACTAACGATGAGGGAGAAGGAAGTGCAGCCGGCGAAAATCCGAGCAACAACGAAGGGTATCAACTTAACTCTGCTGTTCAAGCTGTCATTGCTCAGGCGGGAGCAGCTGCTGCGAAGAACTGGAATCCTGAAAAGTCTGCTGAGAAGTTGGGGAAAAGAGTAAGAAGGATGATGATGAGGAGGAGGGGGGATCAAGTGTGGTTAAGTCGTTGAAGGTCGATGACAGGAAAAGAGGCCGAGGCGGGTGCAACTATAAGTCTTTTAAAGGCTGTGACCCACCGAAGCTAACTGGCTTGGGAGACGTAATCGCTACTCTTCAATGGATAACCGCCATGGATAAAATTATCCGAATTAGCAAATGTCATCCCGATCAAGCTGTAGGGTATGCTACCCAATCGTTCGGTGAGGAGGCAATGTACTGGTGGGAGTCGGTGGAACAGAGGAAGAGTCGGGAGGAGATCAAGGCTTTGATATGGGATGATCTGAATGAGTTAGTGATGAATCGATTATGTGCGGATGCTGAGGTTGAGAGGGTTGAAATGAAATTTCTGAGTCTGAAAGCGGGTAAGATGACTCACCGCGAATACACCACTGAATTCAACCGTATGTCAAGGTTGGTTCCAGACATGGTAAACACTGAGGCCAAACGAATCAAGTGTTACCTTAGGGGATTGCCGCAGAATGTTCGTGTCTTGGTCAAGGCTGGAAGACCGGGTACTTTTGATTCTGCTGTAGGGTTGACAGAAGAGTTAGTAGTGGAAGAAAGGAAGGATAATAAATGGGTCGCTCCTGTTAAATGACCCGGTACTTAGTTGTGGAACCCAAAGAATAAGCAGCCGAGAGTTTTGGAGAAGAGGTCGTGCAAGACCTGCAGAATAATGGACGGTGGTGAGTGCAAGTGGAGTAGGAGTTCTGATGTTTGTCCCAAATGTGGAAAGGCTCATGGTGAGGAATGTAGGATGGGGTCCAATGCATGTTACAAGTGTGGGAAGGTAGGCCATTATGCCAATGAGTGCGGTGCGAAGCCAGCATGTTACAAATGTGGCAAAACAGGCCATATGGCAAGAGAGTGCACCGAGAGTGAGGCTGGAGGAAGTGGAAAGAAAGATGCCGATCAAGCAAGGCCGAGGACTAGAGCCTACATGCTGACCTAGGAACAAGCTAGGCAGATTCCTGATGTTGTGACTAGTACGTTCTTAGTAAACGGTATTTCTGCTTCAGTATTATTTGATTCGGGAGCGAATATAAGTTTTGTTGCTACGATATTTAGTAAACTAGCTAAAATGAGATGTTGCCAAGTGTCTGAAACCTTTATAGTAGAAACCGCTAGTGATACTTCAGGTAAAATAACGAAAATTAATAAGGACTGTAAGATAGAGTTAGAGGGGCATGAGTTCCCTGTTACGTAGTTTGTTATTAACTTCGGAGGGTTCGATGTAGTTTTGGGAATGGATTGGTTGTCTGATTTCGAAGCTCAGATAGTGTGTAAGAGTAGGATAATAAAACTAAAGTCCTTGGAGGGTAGTGCGGTGACGGTTAATGGTGATAAAGAAAGTTCAGGGCTTAACGTCATTTCGATGATAAAAGCCGAAGGGTTATTAAGACGAGGGTGTGGTGCCTACCTCGCGTATGTTGTCAACGCTACAGCCGAGACGAAAGAAACGAAAGATGTTCCTATTGTGTGCGACTACCCAGAAGTATTTCCTGAGGATCTTCCGGGGTTGCCACCGGAGCGAGTGATAGAATTCCAGATAGATTTAATACCAGGAGCCCAGCCCGTCACGAAAGCACCTTACCGTCCGGCGCCGTCCGAGATGAAAGAATTGATGTCCCAACTGCAAGAACTCCTCGAAAAAGGTTTCATAAGACCAAGTGTATCCCCTTGGGGCGCGCCAGTGTTGTTCGTGAAGATGAAGAATGAAAGTATGAGGATGTGCATAGACTATCGTGAGTTGAACAAGCTTACGGTAAGGAATAGATATCCGTTGCCAAGGATTGATGATCTGTTTGACCAACTGCAAGGTTCAAGTTGGTTCTCACTGATAGATCTCAGATCTGGCTATCATCAATTGAAAGTGAAAGAGGCAAACATCCTTAAAACAGCGTTTCAGACGCGGTATGAACACTATGAGTTCCTCATGATGTCATTCGGTCTAACGAATGCTCCCGCAGCATTTATGGACATGAAGAATAGGGTGTGTCGGCCGATGTTGGATAAGTCAGATATCGTTTTCATTGACGACATATTGATTTATTCAAGAAGCGAGTCTGATCGTGCCGAGCATCTGAGTGAAGTATTGGAGACTCTGAAGAAAGAGAATTTGTATGCTGAGTTTTCAAAATGCACGTTTTGGTTGCGAGAAGTGCAATTTCTAGGTCACGTGATTAATCCTGAAGGGATTACCGTGGACCCAGCTAAGATCGAGGCGATAACAAATTGGAAGACTCCCCAGAATCCGACTGATATACCAAGCTTCTTAGGGTTAGCTGGCTACAATAGGAGATTCATCGAAGGTTTCTCCAAGATAGCCGTACCATTAACCGGTATGACCCGAAAGTCGATAGTATTCAGTTGGGGTAAGTTTCAAGAAGAGGCTTTTCAGGAGTTAAAGAAGAGACTCACGCAAGCTCCAACCCTTGCTTTACCCGATGGTGATGAGGATTTGGCTGTTTGTACTGATGCTTCGCATCGTGGGTTAGGTTACGTGTTGATGCAACGAGGGAAAGTGATAGCTTACGCGTCTAGACAATTGAAAGTCCATAAGAGTACTTATCCGACGCATGATTTAGAGCTAGCAGCAGTAGTGCATGCCCTCAAGATATGGAGACATTATATGTACGGTACTAAGTGTACTATCTACACGGACCATAAGAGTCTAAAGTACTTCTTCGAACAGAAAGAGCTTAACATGAGGCAGAGAAGGTGGTTAGAATTGATAAAGGATTACGACTGCAACATTAAGTACTATCCTGGTAAATCTAATGTGGTGGCTGATGCGTTAAGCCGTAAGAATGAGGAAGTCATTGCAACAGTAAAGTCATACCAGTTGATTATGAATTCAAGTCTTTTTGAAGAAATCGCCAAAGTGCAAGCAGAGGTGCTGGTAGATGAAGGGCTAGTGAAGACGAGTTGATGGAAAACACGCATGGTGTTAAGATTAGGTTTGACTGTATGTGGATTCCACGCCATGGAGATCTCAGAGGTCGAATCTTAGATGAAGCTCATAAGTCAAGATATTCGATTCATCCAGGAGCTACTAAGATGTACCAAGACTTGAAAAGATATTATTGGTGACCGGGTATGAAGAATGATGTAGTAGATTACGTCAGTAAGTGCTTAACTTGCTTGCAAGTCAAAGCAGAGCACCCGAAGCCTTATGGGAAGATGCAACCTCTAGAGATACGAGAGTGGAAATGGGAACACATCACCATGGATTTCATAAATAAGCTACCTCGTACAGCTAAGCATCATGATACCATCTGGGTGATTGTGGTTCATTTGACCAAGAGTGCTCACTTTCTGCCAGTACGATAGACTATCTCGTCAGAAACGTTAGCAAGCTTGTTCATTAAAGTGGTTGTATCTAAGCATGGAGTACCGTTATCAATTGTGTCCGATAGAGATACACGGTTTACTTCGAGATTCTGGAAGAAGTTCCATGAAGCCATGGGAACAAGATTGAACATCAGTACGGCGCATCATCCTCAAAAAGATGGACAGTCTGAAAGGACGATCCAAACCCTTGAGTATTTGCTACGTGCTTGTGTTTTAGACTTTGGTGGAAGTTGGGATGATCATCTACGTCTAGCAGAGTTCTCTTATAACAACAGCTACCATTCAAGTATTGGTATGCCACCGTTTGAGATGCTTTACGGTAGATGATGTAGAACTCCGGTATGTTGGGGAGAGATTGGACATAATGAAATGGGTAGCTTAGAAGTTGTGCAAGAAACCTCTACAAAGTTTGATCAGATTAAAGCAAGAATGAAAGCTGCTCAAGATCATCAGAAGTCCTATGCTGATAAGCTGCGACGACCAACCGAGTTTAACGTTGGTGACAATGTAATGCTCAGGGTCTCGTCCTGGAAAGGAATCATTCGTTTCAGGAAGAGAGGAAAGTTGAGTCCGAGGTACATTGGACCGTTCAAGATTTTGAACCGAGTAGGTGAAGTGGCTTACAAGATAGATTTGCCCTAAGAGTTAGAAGGGATTCATTCGACCTTCCATGTTTCTCATCTGAGAAAATATCTGGCTGATGACACGTCGCACGTGCCATTAATGGACATTGAGGTTGATAACAGTTGAACTATATTGAGCAACCAATCGAGATAGTTGATCGCAAGGAAAAGCAACTCCTAAACAAGGTTATACCCTTAGTGAAAGTGATATGAAGCATCGTAAAGGATCGGATGCTACATGGGAAGTTGAAGAAGACATGTGCAAATTTTATCCAAATTTGTTTATGTAATAGTTAGGTTTCAGGGACGAATCCTCTTTAAGGAGGGAAGACTTGTAACATCCCGTTTTCCGAGTTTCGGTTAATATATGAAATACGAGTTATTATGAGTCGGGCTAGTGTTGGGTTAAATGGATAAGGGTTATGGACTTGGATTATGAAAGAAAGAGGAAAAGACCATGGGCTTAAGCCCATGATTCATAATTATATAAACCATTAATCACCCATTTAATTCATTTCTACACATATTTCATACGCCACCAAAACACACACTTAGCTTTCTCTCATCTTGCTCTCTCTTTCTCTAGCCGAAATCACAAGAAACAGAGCATTAACCCGAGGTAATGATAGTATGATATTGTAGAGATCCAAACCCGTTGGATCTAGTTGCGAATCGATGAGTTGAAACCTTTAAACCGTTAAAGTCACGAGATCCGGGTGAATTGGGTATAAACCGAACCTAAGATGAGCTTAGGGGTCACCCTAGCTCAGATCTGGGTTAAAAGGGACGAAAAACGGTGAAAATGGTGCAAAAATACGTTTTTCGGGCGAACCTGCAGTTTTCCGGCGCCGGAAAGGCGGCGGGTACGAGGAGGACATGTCAGAGAATGTATCTGATATTCTCTGACCAAACCATAATTCGTTAACAGAGATTTAACGAACTAAGGATAATTCGTCAGGGTATTCGTTAAGGGAAGCTTAACGAACTAGCCTTAGTTGGCGTCTAGATTCGTTAAGGAAGAGGATAACGAATTAACTCCAATTCTTTATAGCCATTCGTTAATGGAGATAACGAATTAGAAGGTCCAATTCGTTACGCGGACTGATTCGTTATATGGTCAAATTCGTCATAAGGACCGGTTCGTTAAAAGGTCCAATTCGTTCAAAATACCAATTCGTTAAAGGGTTTAGTTCGTTACAAGAACCAGTTCTCTAGGATAAGCCAATTCGTTATGAACCGGTAACGAATTAGAAGTTTAACAAAACGACAAGAACAGTCCCTGGACTTAGAAAAAGAATGATTTAATTACAAATAAGCCCTCGAAATTTTAAGTAGCAAATTAATTAACGATTCAAAATATTAATGGAAAATGTGATAAGACAGTTAATAGAGATAAAATTTTTCCAAGCTGACCTCGCATCTCGACCCCAGCCAGGGGCTCTGCCCCTTAGACCCTGCTAGGGGCTTCCGCCCCTAGACCCCCTTTCGTTGAGGGTTACAACTAGACTAGAAACGCGATGTGAGTAGTGAGAGTTAATTGATATGTGTAATTCTTATACAGTTAGTCGAGCGTAGCTAAGGAAAGGAATGACAATTAACGGGGAACATAATCGAGTTCAGGTGAGTTTCTAGCCCCACTTCCTTGTTATGTTTTCGGGGCTGTGTGCATACTCGATGTGATAGTAAATACACTTACCTTAAGTGATAAGAGTATGCCTTATATGAATTATGTATGATGATTGCTTGACGGTGCATGAACGAACTTCGGATATTGCATGTACCGTCAGGTGGTAGCTAAATATAAGAATGATATATATGATGTATGAATGATGTATGTATGAAGTATGTATGATGTATGAATGATATATGTATAGTATTTAAATAGTACGTGAATGATCTTCGGATATTGAACGTGTTATTAAGGCAAGTATGTAAATGACAGGTATGTTACTATAGCACAATATGAATGGACCAGACCCTAATAATATCTGTGAGGATAGGGACCAGACCCTAATAATATCTGTGAGGATAGGACCAGACCTTAATAATATCTATGAGGATTGGGACCAGACCCTTATAATATGTGTGATGGTAGGGACCAGACCCTAATAATATCTGTGATGTTGGGGACCAGACCCTTATAATATATGTGCGGTTATAGGGCGGAAGGCTCTATATATAGTATGGATAGTTATGTATATAAATTAGTGTATGAACAGTTTACACACCTTTGGGTACGTGTACAAGTATGAGAACAGATTGTATGATGTATGATTAACTAGAACTCACTCAGCGTAGCTGACTTTTAGTATGCACACATGTGAGTAGATTGAGGCAGCTTGCATAAGGGGAGAAACATGGCATGGACTTGAAGAAGCTGGCATCTCAAGGAAATGTTATGTTATTTTAAAGACAATGTTTTATGTTAAATTATTTGGAATGCTCGTTAAGACAAGAATTATGGTTATGTAATGAAATGGTTTGAATGTTTTTAATATTCCTCGATTGTTTTTATTAACTCTGATATTTAGAATTGCGTTTATGAGTAAATCCTACGTCAAAAGTGAGGCACTGGTAACGGGGCCTTTCAAGTTGGTATCAGAGCAATGTTCGAGAGATTTAAGCATCCTACATGCTTAGACTCGAACACAGAATGAGATAAAAGTAAGAAAATAAAGAAGATGCCAGTACGAGGATGCCATGTGTACTCAAGCAAGCTAAGCGAAGGTAAAGTATGTGATCAACTTCACACGTAAAGTAGAATAATGTATGAATACTAGCTTAATTGCAAGGGATAGGAGTATACGATGATGTGAATTGTTTGACTGTCTAACTGTTAGAAGTAGAACCAGCACAAATAGACTAATAAAGGGAAGTGCATAGGACACGGAAAGTAACGTGATCAGCTAATCACAGTTGGCCACTGTTATTACCTGTTAGCCTTACTATCCTTGTACTAAATGGTTCCTTAAATGATGACGTTTGTGTTTTCCTTATAGAATACGAATGGCTGGAGCTAAGAAAGTTGCTAGAAGAGGAGGACGTACGGGACGGCGTGGTAGGCCATGCGTTGTCCGAGAACCGTCAGTAGGACCAGCTACTAACGCTAATGGAGAAGGAAGTGCAGCCGGCGGAAATCCGAGCAACAAGGAAGTGTATCAATTTGACCCTCCTGTTCAAGCTGCCATTGCTCAGGCGGTAGCAGCTGCTGCGAAGAACTGGAATCCTAAAACGTGTGCTGAGAAATCGGGGGAAAAGAGTAAGAAGGATGATAAGGAGGAGGAGGGGGAATCAAGTGTGGTTAAGTCGATGAAGGTTGATGACAGGAAAAGAGGCCGAGGCGGGTGCAACAATAAGTCTTTCAAAGGCTGTGACCCACCGAAGCTAACTGGCTTGGGAGACTCAATCGTTACTCTTCAATGGATAACCGCCATGGATAAATTTATCCGAATTAGCGAATGTCGTCCCGATCAAGCTGTAGGGTATGCTACCCGATCGTTCGGTGACGAGGCAATGTACCTGTGGGAGTCGGTGGAACAGAGGAAGAGTCGGGAGAAGATCAAGGCTTTTCGATGGGATGATCTGAAGGAGTTAGTGATGAAGCGATTCTGTGCGGATGCTGAGGTTGGGAGGGTTGAAATAAAATTTCTGAGTCTGAAAGAGGGTAAGATGACACACCGCAAACACACCACTGAATTCAACCATATGTCAAGGTTGGTTCCAGACATGGTGAACACTGAGGCCAAGCGGATCAAGTGTTACCTTAGGGGATTGCCGCAGAATGTTCGTGTCTTGCTCAAGGCTGGTAGACCGGGTACTTTTAATTCTGTTGTAGGGTTGGCAGAAATGGTTTATGATGACTTGTCGACAGAAGAGGTAGTAATGGAAGAGAGGTTGGATAAGAAATGGGTCGCTCTTGTTAAACGACCCGGTACTCGGTTGTGGAACCCAAAGAATAAGTAGCCGAGAGTTTGGGAGAACAGGTCGTGCAAGACCTGCGGAAAGATGCACGGTGGTGAGTGCAAGTGGAGTAGGAGTTCTGATGTTTGTCCCAAATGCGCAAATTTTATCCAAATTTGTTTATGTAATAGTTAGGTTTCGGGGACGAAACCTCTTTAAGGAGGGAAGACTTGTAACATCCCGTTTTTCGAGTTTCGGTTAGTAAATGAAATACGAGTTATTATGAGTCGGGCTATTGTTCGGTTAAATGGATATGTTTTATGGACTTGGATTATGAGAGGCTATCTCGTCAGAAACGTTAGAAAGCTTGTTTATTAAAGAGGTTGTATCTAAGCATGGAGTACAGTTATCAATTGTGTCCGATAGAGATACACGGTTTACTTAGAGATTCTGGAAGAAGTTCCTTGAAGCCATGGGAACAAGATTGAACATCAGTACGGCGCATCATCCTCAAAAAGATGGACAGTCTGAAAGGACGATCCAAACCCTTGAGTATATGCTACGTGCTTGTGTTTTAGACTTTGGTGGAAGTTGGGATGATCATCTACGTCTAGCAGAGTTCTCTTATAACAACAGCTACCATTCAAGTATTGGTATGCCACCGTTTGAGATGCTTTACGGTAGATGATGTAGAACTCCGGTATGTTGGGGAGAGATTGGACATAATGAAATGGGTAGCTTAGAAGTTGTGCAAGAAACCTCTACAAAGTTTGATCAGATTAAAGCAAGAATGAAAGCTGCTCAAGATCTTCAGAAGTCCTATGCTGATAAGCAGCGACGACCAACCGAGTTTAACGTTGGTGACAATGTAATGCTCAAGGTCTCGCCTTGGAAAGGAATCATTCGTTTCAGGAAGAGAGGAAAGTTGAGTCCGGGGTACATTGGACCGTTCAAGATTTTGAACCGAGTAGGTGAAGTGGCTTACAAGATAGATTTGCCATAAGAGTTAGAAGGGATTCATTCGACCTTCCATGTTTCTCATCTGAGAAAATGTCTGGCTGATGACAAGTCGCACGTGCCATTAATGGACATTGAGGTTGATGAACAGTTGAACTATATTGAGCAACCAATCGAGATAGTTGATCGCAAGGAAAAGCAACTCCTAAACAAGGTTATACCCTTAGTGAAAGTGATATGAAGCATCGCAAAGGATCGGATGCTACATGGGAAGTTGAAGAAGACATGTGCAAATTTTATCCAAATTTGTTTATGTAATAGTTAAGTTTCAGGGACAACCCTCTTTAAGGAGGGAAGACTTGTAACATCCCGTTTTCCGAGTTTCGGTTAATATATGAAATACGAGTTATTATGAGTTGGGCTAGTGTTGGGTTAAATGGATATGGGTTATGGACTTGGATTATGAAAGAAAGAGGAAAAGACCATGGGCTTAAGCCCATGATCCATAATTATATAAACCATTAATCACCCATTTAATTCATTTCCACACATATTCCATACGCCACCAAAACACACACTTAGCTTTCTCTCATCTTGCTCTCTCTTTCTCTAGCCGAAATCACAAGAAACAGAGCATCAACCCGAGGTAATGATAGTATAATATTGTAGAGATCCAAACCCGTTGGATCTAGTTGCGAAACGATGAGTTGAAACATTTAAACCGTTAAAGTCAAGAGATCCGGGTGGAATCTGGTATAAACCGAACCTAAGATGAGCTTAGGGGTCACCCTAGCTCAGATCTGGATCAAACGGGACGAAAAACGGTGAAAATGGTGCAAAAATACGTTTTTCCGGAGAACCCGCGGTTTTCCTGAGATGACGGCGGTGGAAAGGCGGCGGGTACGAGGAGGACATGTCAGAGAATGTTTTTGACATTCTCGGACCTAACCCTATTCATTAACGGAGAGTTAACGAACTAAGGGTAATTCGTCAGGGGATTCGTTAAGGGAAGCTTAACAAACTAGCCTTAGTTAGCGTCTAGATTCGTAAGGAAGAGGATAACGAATTAACCCCAATTCGTTATAGCCATTCGTTAATGGAGATAACGAATTAGAAGGTCCAATTCGTTACGCGGACTGATTCGTTATATGGTCTAATTCTTCATAAGGACCGGTTCGTTAAAATGTCCAATTCGTTTAAATACCAATTCGTTAAAGGGTTCAGTTCGTTACAAGAACCAGTTCGCTAGGATAAGCCAATTCGTTATGAACCAGTAACGAATTAGAAGTTTAACGGAATGACAAGAACAGTCACTGAACTTAGAAAATGAATGATTCAATTACAAAGAAGCCATTGAACTTTTAAGTAGCAAATTAATTAACGATTCAAAATGTTAATGGAAAATGTGATAAGACAGTTAATAGAGATAAAAATTTTCCAAGCTGACCTCGCATCTCCACCCTAGCTAGGGACTCTGCCCCTTAGACCCTGCTAGGGGCTGCCGCCCATAGACCCCGCTGCCAGGGTCGCTGCCCCTAGACCCCCGTTTATTGAGGGTTATAACTAGACTAGAAACGCGATGTGAGTATTGATAGTTAATTTATATGTGTAATTGTTATACAGTTAGTCGAGCACAGCTAAGGAAAGGAATAACAATTAACGGGGAACGTAATCGAGTTCAGGTGAGTTTCTAGCCCCACTTCCTTGTTATGTTTTCGGGGCTATGTGCATACTCGATGTGATAGTAAATACACTTACCTTAAGTGATAAGTGTATGCCTTATATGAATTATGTATGAGATTGCTTGACGGTGCATGAACGATCTTCGGATATTGCATGGACCGTCAGGTGGTAGCTAAAGATATGAATGATATAAATGATGTATGAATGATGTATGTATGAAGTATGTATGATGTATGAATGATATATGTATGCTATGTAAATAGTACGTGAACGATCTTCGGATATTGCACGTGTTATTAAGGCAAGTATGTAAAGGACATGTATGTTACCGTAGCACAATATGAAGGGACCATACCCTAATAATATTTGTGAGGATAGGGACCGGACCCTAATAACATCTGTGAGGATAGGGACTAGACCCCAATAATATCTGTGAGGATAGGACCAGACACCAATAATATCTGTGAGGATAGGGACCAGACCCTTATAATATCTGTGATGGTAGGGACCAAGCCCTAATAATATCTGTGATGTTGGGGACCAGACCCTTATAATATTTTTGAGGTTATAGGGCGGAAGGCTCTATATATAGTATGGATAGTTATGCATATAAATTAGTGTATGAACAGTGTACACACCTTCGGGCACGTGTACAAGTATGAGAACAGATTGTATGATGTATGATTAACTAGAACTCACTCAGCATAGCTGACTTTTAGTATGCACGCAGGTGAGTAGATTGACACAACTTGCATAAGGGGAGACACATGGCATGGACTTGAAGAAGCAGGCATCTCAAGGAAATGTTATGTTATTTTAAAGACAATGTTTTATGTTAAATGATTTGGAATGCTCGTTAAGACAAGAATTATCGTTATGTAATGAAATGGTTTGAATGTTTTTAATATTCCGCGAATGTTTATTAACTTTGAAATTTAGAATTGCGTTTATGAGTAAATCCAACGTCAAAAGTGAGGCACCGGTAACGGGGCGTTTCAAATACCATGGAACTTATTTAACATTAATTAGTAACTAAACTACTAATAATTTAAACAAGACTAGTAAGCATTAAAGGAAATATATTGTAATCAAGAACTAATATGAGTCCTCCATGTAGCCTTGCCTTGTAGCGTATCACCTCAACCGACCACGGCCATTGAAGGTGAAAGACAAAGGAAACAAGGGGTGGTTCTTGTTTGCAACAAATAAAAATTAATGAATAGTTCTTGTTTGACTTCAAAGAGTTAAACTAGTAAGAACCTTGAAGAGATGAAGTTATGATCTTTGTTTGAGAGAGAAAGAAGTGAACGAGCAAGTTGTAATGAAGGAGATGCTCTTGTTTATATAGGGTAATGTTCAAATCTTATTTCTATGTTTTATTTCCAAGCCTTCATGTGTTTTTAATTGGTTAAACAAGTCAAACAATGCAAACAAACAACAAAAATCGCCAAAGTTGCTGTAGACATCAGGAGGCGCCACGCGACCAGGCCACCACCCATGGTCTCGTGGCGCGGCGTGGTCAAGGGGTGTGGTGGTCTGATCGGGTTTGTTTCGCGAGTCGTTTTGGGTCCCTGAACTTCGATTTCGATGCGTTTTAAAAGTGTTTTAAAAGCCGCAAAAGGTGTTTTCGAAATTCTACAAGTGTGAGATGATTTTGTAACATAAAAACCCATTATTTTATATTATCGAAAGATCCGGGTTACAAATCGTGTCGGTTTACAGTTCAATTGTATAAACAAGTTAGTCCAAAATTGACGAATGTCACACTTAGTGTTTTGCCTCTTCCAGTTACTACCAACCCATTATATGATCAATCTTTCTTGATTTGAGAAACATCGAAACGTCAAAATCAAAAATTAAATTTTGTGACCTATGAAAATTTTCTTTTTGCGGTAAGTAATGATACCTTAGATTACTATGAGAGTGTGTGTATAAGGGGATAAATAAAATAACAAAGTAAATAAGTGCAATAAATAATCAAGTTGAGCAAACACGTATAAGGACCCTAATGCATACACTCTACTATGTCGTTACGTCTAACCACCTATCCTACAGTTGTGGGCTCTAATACCAATCTGTCACACCCCGACGAAAAGCGAAAGAACATTCCAAGGCGCGAAGTGATTGTTTCAATGCACACGACACTATTAAAGTGTCAATATTTAAACAGCAAATTCATTTAATTTAACATCATAGCACAACACAACTTGTTCATTACCAATTAAACAATGTACAATATAATAAATAGTTTCATTCAATTAATAACCCAGTGGTAAAACTTAAAAATAACTTCCTCAAATATTCATACAACTGATAATCAAAGTTGTAACGTTGCATAAAATATATTTTTTCAACATGAATGTTTGTGAGCAATTCCATGATTTTGTATATAAAATATGAGGCAAAATACACAATTCTTACGTGAAATCGTAAATAATAACAACAATTGCGGTATATAAATCATAAATAAATGAGGCTCCTCTCTAATGGGTAGAAATACCAAATTACAAGGAGGAGCGTATGATCATACTTATTGAGGATGAGGATGAGGATGAGGCCAACCAACAAAAGCAATAAACATTTAGCAATTAATCATATGAGGTATACAACACAAAATCGAGCAATTATTCTAAGTAACACATAAACTAGAGCTGTGGTTAGAGAATCCAAGTATTAAATCATTTTCGTTTTAGTAAGTATGCAAGCTAACCCCAAAGTATTAAAGTGAAAACGAGGATGAAATTACCCACTTGGAGAAAGTGACGTCGATGAAGAAAACTTAAAATAATAATAATCTTCAAGAAAACGAGCCGATAGTTTAACGAGCGTGTCCTAGATTGAAATATATTGAGTTAATATTGAGTCTTGAAGATGGAATATAAATTATATAAAAATGCATAAAAGCAAAGCTTGGCCTTTCAGGAGTTTAAGTTTTATTTTGCAAAATGCGGTTAATTAAAGTAAATATAACATAAAATGGATTTTACATGAAACAGGGTCTTTGGTGTTTATTATTACTAAACCTTTGTTAAGTTTTATGTAAGGGAGTTGCTTTAGTACTATTGCGCACGATCCACCCATTGTAAGCTTCAAAATCCGACTTTTAAATAGTGTTTCAGTTCAGTCGGTTCGGGACTTGATAAAGAAACAAATCCACATCCAACTTCCCAAAACATTTAAATATATGAATGAATTAAACAAAATCAGTAAAATAAACAAGTTTGAGAATTTTTAAAATTCCAAAACTCAGGTTTAAGCGATTGTAAGTCAGCCCGATCTCGTTATAAAACCAAGTTTGGTTCCGACATACCATAATCTTAGAAAATATAAAGTGAAAAATGAGTTTAAAAGGTTTTGGAAAGATTTTTGGTGGTTTGAACGGTGAATAGCTCGTTAAGACGCGAAGTTCGACCTTAACCCGGTTTTTATCCAACCCTTGGTTTAAAACAAGATTTGTTCTATCACTTCCAAATCTCAAGTATCATGAGTAATATAAAATATAAAATAACAAAAAAAGATAAGTCGAACTGTTGGTGGTTTGAACATTAACTAACTTGTTAAAACGAGTGTTCGATTTTACTCGATTTTTACCCGAAACTTGGGTTCAAACCAATATTTGTTTTACACTTCAATATCAACCATATAATTAGTAAAATATAAAGAAAAACTTATATATAGTGTTTTATACAATATGTTTGTTTAAAAGTTAAATAAAGTGCTTAAACGAGTGTTTGATTTTGGTTCGGTCCTTGACTCGGTCTGAGACTAAATATGGTTACGAAATGTCCAAGACCGTAGAACTAAAATAAAGTAAAATTTCGAGATCCAAACTCATATGTGAAAGTTAAGCGAGTAAAGTTCCCGAAAACAACCCTAACCGGCCTAAAATGCAAAAACAAGTGTTTGGAGGTCAAAACACCATAAACAAAGATAGAAATAGTATTCTTAACATAAATTAACTTATAACAAATGATAATAAAAAAACATATACCTGAAACGGATTGAAAAGCAACATTCGGCTCCGCCTACTTTTAAAGTCGAACTTAAGCAAAACTAGCGTGAACAACTAACAAGTTCAAACAATTTGGGGGAAGAAGGTGAAGATGGGCAGGAGAAACGGCTGAGATTGAGTGGGTAATTATGGGGAAAGATTAGGGTTTGAAGGACTGGATAAAAATTCTATACAATGGATAACCGGTATACTTTAATCCTTTATTTAAAAACTAACTTTCGAATTAAATAAATTATGACCAGGTACAAAAACATATTTAGAGGGTTCTAGAATAATTATGGGTTGAATCTTGGTTGGTTAGAACACGAGTTTAGGCCTTAAACGAGCTTAAACGAACCAAAAACATTAAAAAAAACTAATTAATTTTGCTAACTGCATTGTGGGCTGCTGCGTAGTGGACGGAGACTAGCCCTACGCGTCACGTGAGTTGGGGTTCTCGGCCAAACTTTGTTTTTTGGCAATTTTAATCCTTGTAGTTTCTTTTGAGCACAAAATAAATGTTGTTTTACACCGTCAAAGACTTTGTAACGAAACAACAAGTATAAAACATGATTATAATATAAAATTCCTTGTTTTATTAATATCCAATTATTGGAAAGCCAAAATGGGTCGGTTTACAAGAGTACAAATTCAAACCGGAAATGACAAATGTCACATAAATAAGCAAATAAATGGTGCAAGCGGATCGACGAAACACAAACAAAGAATTGTCATCATGACTGCATGTTAAACCAAAGGGCAAAAGAAACGGGCTAAATTGTTGGAACCATGCTCGGGGTCCTGTGTCAGACCGTATAAAGCCTTAAAAATTTTGCACACATGACTTGGAAAGTCAATAGTAATGAAGCCTGGTTCTTGTTCCATGAAGACTGTGTTGTCCAGGTTATCATTAAAGAAGGCATTTTTAACATCAAGTTGATGCAACTTCTATTGGTTTACAGCTATGGATAGGACAATGTGAGTTGTGGATGCTTTAACCATGTGACTAAAAGTGTGCGAGTAATCAAGACCCGGTATTTAAGTATAACCTTGCAACATTAAACGCACCTTGTATCGTTCAATAGACCCATCAGAGTGATACGTAATTCTGTAAAACCCATTTTGACCCAACAATAATTCTAGATGGTGGACGCGGTATTAGCGTCCAACTGCGATTATGGTGTAAGGACTCGATTTCTTCATGCATAGCAGCTAGCCATTTGGCTTCTTTTGACGCGGAATTGAAACCATGTGGTTCAGTAGCGAAAATCAAAGCCATATGGAGAGAGTGACTCATAAGAGTGGCGAAATCGGTTATACGCTTTGGTTTAAAAAATCTCGCTTTAGACCGGGTTACCATAGAATGAGTAGTAGTAGTATTAGTGGTGGATGTGGTATTTGTAGTTTGGGCGGCAGAAGCTAAAGGAGACGATTGGGTAGTTGGTGGGGTTGGATTGGTAGTGGTGGGATAAATTGTCACACCCCAACCTAAGGTAGAAATGCAGAGGCGTGAACTGACTGTTCACAGCTCTCAAGTTACTATCATGCAATAAATAAAATGTGACAATATCTATTTAGTTTAATTAAATATTCAAATTAATTCAAACAAACAAAGTACATAAATTAAAAATAAAGACAACAGGATAATTTAAAATTCCAAATTTAAAACCAAGTCTTTATTTATTGTATTGATAGTATTTCTTCTAACATAAGCAATCATAAATCTTCACCAATCATGAAATCAATTCAAACGATAACCTGCATATGCTTATAAAATAAAATAGTTTTGTCAACATAAGGTTAAGTGAGTAAAACACCAGTTAATTCAATATAATATAATATGAGAAAATGAGCACATTGTCCTTGTAAGTTATACAATCAAGCCAAAGCATGTAATATTATAAGCAAATAAAATCAGGCGTTGGTTACCATGATTGGGTTTTCGTGAAACCATTGTCATGCGATCGGACGCCGTCCACTACGACAGTCGTATTATCATACAAATATGTGACTATGTTGGACCTCTCTGAATGCGTTCAAATAAACAAATTAACATGTAGCAAGCTGGGCACATAATTGATAGCACACGAGGTTAACAACTGATAGTGTGAATGCTAATAATAAGTAAATAAAGTAAGTAAGCACATGTCCCAAAAAGTTTGGAAAACAAGTAAAAAAGGAAGGGAGTGATTACTCACCTAATTAGCAAAGGAATGAGTATGATAAGTACGGTAAAATAAACACTTGCCGCGCTTGTCAAGATGTACCAACGAGAAAACTATAAGTAATAATAATAGTGGAAAACACTACGAATTAATAAATGAACTAGTAAAGATTTGAGATATGAGCCGGAAATCGAGAGCTTAAAACAATTTATTTTAAAGGCTAATTTCTAACGGTTATTAAAACTATATTGGTATTAATATATAAATATTTTTACTCAAAAAGTACTAAAGTTATAATAAATATTTATATATAAAAATACATTTGTTTATAAAAATACTTTTTAAAAATCCTTGTTATCTAAACCTCTAACAATTATTAATATTTATTATATATTCGTACACACACACATATGTATATATATATATGGTTTTAACAAAGATTTGAAAAAGCTACTAGTTTATATGTCAGTTTTTAATTAAATCTCAATTAGTTATTACATTTATAATATTTATATTATAGTTTAATGATGTAAATAGTTAATATATTATTAATATGATTTTTTACAAAAAATAACAAACCAAAAACGGGTCAGGAGGGGATTCTAACCCGCACTCTCTAGTCCCAAATTCTTAGCCCACCATGCACTAGCCACTAGGCTGGTGGCTAACTTAGGCTAGATGCAGAACAAAAAAATATAAAACCAGACAGACAAATAACCAGATTAATCTTAAGAACCCTAACAAAATCAATTGGCCAAATTGTTGCATGTTTGGCCGATTGATTACGGGGTTATGTTTGCTTGTATTAAGACGCATCAATTACGTATACCAATTATCTTATAGGATCAAGCAACAAGGTCTAATTTACCCAAAACAGGTCGGCTATAAACCGATGACGAATGGGTACTTGGAGGTTGATATAACTTAATTCACCATGGGGGTTTTGCTTGCGACGGGTAAAGGATGGTGCAGACGAAACTACTTTAATTATAATGCACTGATTATGTATAATACCGATCTAGGTTAAGGACAGTTTGCTATAATAGCTAATACGTATCAAATTGGTTGTTGTTACCAAATCAAATACGTCGGTGAGCTCGTTAAGGTAAGAAGAATAAGATGCACGATTCAATTCCAAGTTTGAGATGAGAATTAAGCTTCAAGCAAACTAAACGAGTCATGGTTTATGGGTTACAGGTTTGAAATACAGGTATACGGGTTTTATACACAGGTTTGGGTTAAATTAATCAGATTTATGGCAGAATTGCAATTAGGTCCCTCTACTATAATGATGGGAACACAATGAGGGTTAAAGTATAGTTTAGGGCTAAAAGTGTACATAGGTGAAAGTTATTTTATATATATATATTAAATAAATGTAATAAATAATAATAATAATAATAATAATAATAAAATAATAAATACTCAATTGGCGCGATATTTTATATGATAAATTTCCCGAACATATAAATGGGTTGGGTAATGGATAAAATATTAAATGAAAAACCGAGTTGTTACAGTATGCCATACTTTTGGGAATTTCGTCCCGAAATTATAGAACAGCAAAACAATACAATTCAATTTTGAGGAATGGAAAATTTTAAAATATAATTTAAAACTAATCATAATACAGAATTTTGAATAGTTAAAGCAACGCTCCAAAAGAAATCCGATAAGGGCACTTATATATAAGATGTACAAGCGGCGTATCTATTATGTCCTTATCATCTTTACAATTGTACTGTCGCCCCAACTACTTTCAATTCTATATAATGACACGTAATATTTCGTATTGTGATTTCCATGCGAGGACTTGGGTAATTACGTGTCGACTTGTAATTACTTAGATTTTCGGATGGTCCACATAACTCGTCCCGTTGTTTGGGTTACAAAACATTTGAAAGACATGATTTTGAGAAAACAAAAGTTTTAAGGAGTTTTAACTATAAAACTAGAAATCACTAATGTATAAAATATTTCAAAAATTGTAGTGGACTTAAATAAAAAAATGAAATTTCTAAGACATAATTTAACGTAAACGTATAAGTCTTGAAAGTTGTAAAGGAATAACTCATTAATAGCTGAGATTAATAAAATGGGTTGTGATGAATGAGGATAAGAAAATAAGATAGAAGTATGCTTTAATAAACAATCTACTTGAATAAAAGAAACTTTATTCATGAGATGAAAAATACAAATGATAAGTAATTCAAATTGAAATAATATAATGCCATAAAGAGACGCTACAATCCATAATCGGGAAAAAGACAAAATAAATTAAGATAAAATGAGAAAATCAGCAAAAGTCTTCAGAGTCCTAGAGTAGCTTAATTGATTTAACTTGAAGCACATCGGGGGGCTGAATTCATAAGATCTTGAGTAGTCGAGGTAGATTGACTTGGAATAGCTTAAATGGGTTGAGCTTGAAAGGGCTCCATGATTGGGGCTTGATTAGAGTATGATTGGTAAACTTGAGCTTGCAGGTACAGATTTTGATAAGGGTTGAGTTAGGTAAGGTTGATCTTGATTGATGAGAGGAGCTTAGAGGGCATGGGTTGATGTGTTTGAACTTGGTGAGCATGGGTAAAGTAGAAGGGTGCAGTCATAGCTTGAGCTTAATGAACATAGATAAGTTAAGGCACATATTACGGAAATGATTAGGGTCTCCACAATGGTAACAACCATGGGTGGTATTAGGAACACTGGGTTGAGCATGAGGGGTGGACTGTTATGGGACAGCTTGTGCATTAGGCAGGGACACGGCAATTGTTAGCAAGGTGGCCATAACGATTGCATTTGGTGCATAGTCGGCAAGAGGATTAAGTAAGGTGATGACGATTACATTTGGAACGTATAGGATGAGGTCCAACGTACGCTCTTTTGTTCGGGTCATTTTGGTTAAGTGGAGGTTGGTCATTGGGTTGGTCAACGGCATAGTTTTTGTTATTGAACTTACGCTTGTTGTTGTGGTTGTTGTTACGATGATTGTTGTTGTTTGAAGCGGGTTTGTGTTTGGCTTTTGCACTAGTTGTGAGTCAGTTTCGGTCATGTCGGGAGTAGGCTTGGAATCCTTTGGGTACAAGGTTCCATCCCTAACATGATCGTCGGCAGCTAGGTCCATAACCTCAACGATGGTTAAAGGGTCACGACTCACCACAACATCACGAAAAACTGTTGGTAAACCTAGAATGTGTTTTTGAATGCAACGGTTCTCGGGGGTTACAGGGTGAAGTACGATGCGGCTAAGCTCACGAAAGCGGTTGGAATAGGTGAAGTTATCCCCACCAACTTGCATAAGCTCACAAAATTCGATTTTAAGCCTTTGTAGTTCATGTTCGGGGAAAAACTCTTTCTCCATGGACTCCTCGAGATCGTCCCAAGGCATGGCCACATCCAACTCAGTTCCTTGGTCAGCTTTGAAAGCATTCCACCAAGTGAAAGCTCGATCCTCGGAAACGCTCGAGGCGAACTTAGTCCGTTTGGCGTCCTCACATTCACAATGGATAAACACATTCTCCATTTTCTCGAACCATTGAGGAAGTTTGGTGGCATTTTCTTCACCATGAAATGAGGTAGTTTGGTGCTCAGAAAGTTCTTAAAGTCATAGTTGTTCAAAACCGCAGATGTAGCAGAAGCATTAGAGTTGAGGCTTTGGATTTGGGTTATGATAGTGGGTATAACAGTGGCTAACTCTTTTGTGATCCTAGCAGCCAGAAGACAGTCGTGAGAACCTGAAGAACGTTGGTGACAACGGTGGTTTCTTAGTGAAGACATTCTATTAAGAATACATGTAAAAGATTGTAAAATAAGCGGTACATTGCGTAAATACTTATGAGATGATGTAATCAATAAAATCAATGTGAGATAACTAAATGAGGAGATGATGTCAGTTTAAAAGTTAAAATTTATATTAAATTAACTTAACAAACAACTAACGAACCATAATTTGTGTGTTGGCCTCCCATGAGCTTTCCATGGCAGTTTGAATGGCCCAACGAATTAACGAATAAAACTAACTGACTTGGAAGGCCCATGAGCGTTACATGGCATTTTAATTGTACTAACTAATTAACGAATTATCAATGCAAGAAAGTTGGACGGCCCATGAACGTTACATGGCATTTTATCGGTAACAACTAAATAACGAGATAAAATTATGAGTAGTTGGGGTATCTCGTGAATCACCACGTACGATTAACTCCAACAAAAACATAATGTTTAAAATAAGTTGAGAATTAGGAAGTAGGAGTGCCCATGGGTTCCATGGATTTTTCACCCAACTAACCATTTAAAATAACAAAACACAATAATTGGAAATGACCGAATTTAACCACGAATCAACGTGAATGCTGTCTAAAAACAAATTGAAACCGCTTATGTAGTTACGGTTGACAGCCTAGGGTGTCGGTCATATGATATATGTGTCCCACTTTGGCCTATATGATCGAGTAATGTGGTCAGGTTATCCTCTAGGTAAGGAATAGCGTCTTACCTTGGGTTCTCAGAACAGGTTCGCCAAGGCCCGACTCATAGTTCTCCCCACTTCTAGTTATTATAGGACTTGTCACACAACCTAGCCCTAAGGTGAAAGAGTAAAAACAACACTAGGGAATCCTTAATGAATTTCCAAAAAATACAAAGACAATCTACTTGATTTAAATTATGTATGAAAAATTATCTTTGAGGTCGAGGCATAGCCTTAGACTTGTGAGTGTGTGCCTGACAATATAATAATAAATAGTAATTAAATAATTATCTAAGAAAACTGTAAACAAATAATTAGAACACATAAGGCAAGCAGATAAGCACGTATGGGGCTCCTATGCATGTTACTAAGGCACCACTAACGACCTATCTTAAACATTCGGCTCTGATACCAATCTGTCACACCCCAACCTAAGGAGGATACGCCGGGGCGCGAATTGGTTGTTCACAACTCTCAAGGTACTATCATGCAATAATCTAAAAATGACAATATCTATTAAGTTTAATTAAATATTCAAATAAATCCAAACAAACAAAATACATAAATTAAAAATAAAGACAACAAGATAATTCAAAATTCCAAATTTAAAACTAACTCTTGATTTAATTCCAAATATATAATACTTCTTTAACATAAGCAACCCTAAATCTCCACCAATCATGAAATCAAATTAAACAATAACATGCATATGCGAAAAAAATAAAATAGTGTTGTCAACACAAGGTTGAGTGAGTAAAACACTAGTTAATTCAATATAATATAATATTAAAAAATGAGCAAACAGTCCTCGTGAGTTATACAATCAAGCTAAAGCATGTAATATTGTAAGCAAATAATAATGAGCGGGCTAAACCGTTGCCATTTGAATCGGGTGTTGGTTACCAAGATTGGGTTGTCGGTGAAACCTTTGTAATGCGATCGTACGCCGACCACTACGACAGTCGTATGATCATACTAATATGTGAATATGTTGGACCTCTCCGAATGCATTCAAATAAACAAATTAACAAGTAACAAATTATGCACGTAATTGATAGTTGCTAGTGTTAATACTAATAATAAGTAAATAATGTAAGTATGCATATGTCCCCAACATTTTGGAAAACTGGTAAAAAGGAGGGGAGTGATTACTCACCTTATTAGCGAAGGAATGAGTATGGTAAGAACGGTAAAATAAACACTCGTCGCGCTTGTCGGGATGTATCAATGGGAAAACTCTAAGTAATAATAAAGGTGGCAAACACTACGGATTAATAAACGAACTATTAAGGATTTGAGATATGAACGGGAAATTGAGAGTTTAAAACAATTTATTTTAACGATTATTTTATAACGGTTATTAAAAATATATTAGTATTAATATATAAATACTTTTTCCCAAAAAGTATTAATGTTATAATAAATATTAATATATAAAAATAAATTTGTTGGTAAAAATACTTGACCACAAATTATGTAAAATAATAAGATATATTTTATATATTTTGAGTTATATATTTTAAACTAAATCCTTTTTAAAAATCCTTATTATCTAAACTGTTAACAATTATTAATACTTATTATATATATATATACACTAGAAGAGTGCCCGCGCGATGCAGCGGGTAGACTCGGGTAATCATACATTAGAACGTGGGTGGGTTGCACATTAATACATGTTTATATATTTGAACATTTTATATGGAGCACTATATTCTCGATGAATTCCTTTTTGAATGCAAAAGAAATCCAATACATTATTTTTAAACACCGTACCGTTATCACTTTGAATACGTCTCACTTTGAACTTATATAGTGATTCAATCTTCGTGATTAGATTTTGAACCAGAATAGGTGTTTGACCTTTCGAACTCATAAATAACACCCAAGAATATCATGAATGGTCATCAGTGACAACTAGACAATACCAATCACCAGCAATACTCGCATGATTCATAGGACCAAACAAGTCCATGTGAATTTGATCCAGTGGAGTTTCATTGGTATTGATTAACTTAGATGGGTGTGACTTCTTCTTCTTCTGTTTGCCCATTTTACAAGCAACACAGACCACACTATTGTGTCCGATTTGTTACCCTCACAAAATTTCACTTTGTTACATCTTGATACGGAAATTAGATCTCATTCGAAATGTCCACGTTTGATGAAGTTTAGTGACTTGCTAAATGAGAACCATGTTTTCGAGCACATCTTGGTTCTGTGCATCCTGATTATTCTCATTGTCTTGATGAAGTTTAACAGTTCCAATGCTTTGTAGTGAAATTACGGGTTTTACTCCAAAAAATATTTCTCAATACTCGCAAGAGGAAAAGAAAGCTTTAGAGATTGAGACTAAAGCATACTCGGTTAAAAGTGAAATTTCAGTAACAAATCAGGAACATTGATCTTAACGAATTAAGTTTTGTGAGGGTAACAAATCGGACACAATAGTCTTAACGAATCAGTTAGAAACTTTACAGTTGTGACAAACTTTACACGTGGCACGAATCAGTTAGAAACTAATAACGAATTAAAACATGTGTATAACAAATTAGTTATAACAAATTACGGCAATCTTCAAACCTTCAAAACTTCAAAACTTCAAACCATATTTCCAGAAATTTGGAAGTTTTCAAGATCTGGTATTACCAATCACACAAACTAAAATGATGTAATACTTGATCAGTTTAGCACCAAATCGACTAAATCAAAGCTCGTTCTACTAGTAAATTACTCGGGAACACAAACAACTAATCCCGTATACCTTAAGTCAACCAATTGATTACCAATTTTCAATCAAACAACACTCTGTTCCATACAACCTCAGATCCAATCCAAACTCATCACAAATAACCACAATAACACTAACCAATCCACACATATCTTCCACAATCCACACCGAACACAATTTAACCCAAATCAGTCCACAATTAACATATTCCAACGTTAATTCAACCGAAATCAATAAAACTAATTATAAACCGATAATTATTCCATAAACAACAAATTCGTATCAAATTACCTTAAACTAAGAGCAATCTAACACAAGAAAGCTCTGATACCAATTGTAAAACACAAGTCAGATCTAACCAATCCATATACGTATTCAATTGATTAAACTACGGATCAAGTTATATGATATGTTCTTAGTTATATAACTGATAGTAATTAATAATAGTAATAATAATATTAATCGAAGTATTGAACTAGAGACAGAATGAACAGAGGTTCGGTGTAATAGATTAACAATACTTAAATTACTCAAGGCATGAAATCCTTATATGGACGATGGAACCCCATTCGTTACACATCCCGTAACGAATGAGCTCCATTCGTTAACATTACATAACTTAAAAGGAAAGCATAGCGAATAACTGATTCTCTATACCCTCATTCGTCAACATTCCATGGTGATGGGAAACATACATAACGAATTACTGTCCATTCGTTAAACAACCTTAATGAATAGACTGTACAAATAACAAACTGGCTCATTCATTCAACACCCTTACCGAATGAGCCTATATATAACGAAAAAGTTGGGTTTTCCATAAATAACCTTTAAGTTAAAATAATAATAATAATAATAATAATAATAATAAATTACAACCATAAATTACAGAGACTCTATCACACCCCGACTAGGTAGTTGCGGAAGCGTAATACGGGAATGTAACAGATAACACAGGTATCAACAACATTGTTTATAAAGAAATTCACAAACTAATTTACATCATATTACATGGGTTGGTACTATGTTTACAAACTAGATGAGAATCACATAACCGGTTTACGAGCTTTTTATTTAATGTTATATATTTGCGTCTATTCACAGCTATTCAACTCTCCTTCTAACACCAAGCATGTAAGCAAATCATTCCACTTTTGCTTTACCTGAAAAGCATGTTAAAACGGGTCAACAACGTCTAGTTGGTGAGTTTCAAGTTTCACGAGTATCAACGAAATCAGTATACGAGTTCGTAAAGTTTACAGTGTGTATGTATACATGTATGTGTATGATGTATTATACTAAGCCACAAGTGAAACCGAAACGAGCTAAAACACATGGCCACCCCTGCCCATGCACTCCCGTTGGCATTTGACAGCCACTTTGCCCCAAGTATGTACTATGTCTAACACCACATAGCAGTATGTATTAAGTTTAAATGACAATGTGCAACTGGGTTAACATGTTCCGGCATACCCCACCGGCTCTGTCAATTGGGTTTGTCAAACCGATAGTACTATCCACACGTCACCGGCACGAAGTTAATCACTTGTGTTTGTGGGGACTTTCAAGTGTTAGTACTTAGATAATTCACATCATCACACGTTTTCAAGTATATAAGTATATGAAAACATGCTTTCCACCCCAAAAGTTCGTAAAACAGTTTAGAAAGTGGGGTCGTGAAACTCACCTTATCGTAGTTTGAGCAGGTAATATACGTCAATAAGTGTTATGCCTCGATTATAACTCGTATCCTACAATCGGTATCGTACTGTTAATACTAGTACAATGTTTAAACCAAATTGGGCTGTATAACTAATCTGGTGTCACACCCCCAAATTTCCACTAACGGAGTTTTACCGTAAGGCGGGTGACAAACTAGGATCCGAACACATTAATCACACCAAACGACATCTACATGGTCTTAAAAGTTTTAACAAATCAAAATAAAATGTTCAGAGTACTTAAGTGCTAGTGCGGAAGCTAAACAAAGTGCGGGAGCCATCTCCCAAACAAGTTTAAATAATTCATGGCGCTACAACCGCAAAACCAATATCAAATAATTGTTTTCAAACTTAAACCAATGCGAGTCCATGCATGCAATGTTATCCTAATCCAAGTGCTTGCTAGTGACCTGAGGAAAACATGCTAAAAAGAGTCAACACATATGGTTGGTGAGTTCACAGGTTTTCAAAGTAAGTTATGCTCTATCAGTTCATAAACATTTATAAATAAAAGTGGCCCATGGTTAACTACACTTAGTTAACTCGTTGCCGCATAGTGTTATGTTTCCATCACGACCGAAGCTGACTAGTTATTGCCTCAAGTCAAGTATTGCCAAAACTTAACAATGTTTCGACCTCCAGTCGAGAATAATGCAGGGTGGGGTTTGTCAAACCCAATAGTACTATTTAAATTTACCACGCCAGTTAACCTTAGTTAACGGTCCGATGTTCGTGAGGACTTTCCATGGCAAAGAAACACTACGTTATAAGCAACCAAACGGTTGTGTAAAGATTTAGAGCAAGTAAAGTAAAACAGTTTTGCATGTATCCTCCCCCAAAGGAAAGGTATAAAAGTGGGGCCGTAAACTCACCTTGTTGGTGCTTCGGGTATTACACAAATCCGACCGAAGTAAATGCGTCACGTGCTAAGACCCTAAAAATGCAAGTACGTAAGTAACTTGTGGGATGGTTCCTAGAACCACTAGTATCCAACAATCTCCCATTGTTTTTAAAAAGACTTTTGACCAATGTTTGACTTTTGTTGACTTTGACTAAAGTTTTGACCTTTGACTAAAATATTGACCTTTGACTAAAATATTGACCTTTGACTAAAAGGTTGGACTTAGAATGTTTACCTTATAATTATAGTCACACTTAATCAATCATCAAGTATACACACTTAGCCATATTCCTTGCAATTCTATGATCAATACACTTTCACAACATCACAAGCAAGACTAACTATTTAGTCAACTAGTTCTAAGTTGACTTAAAAAGTCAAAGTTCTAATTTACCACAACTAACATATCACAATTTGCATTTATCTCAATTCAACCAACACCTTTATCACCTTTAACAATTTATACCACCTAAACCGATTTTTCTCATCAATCAAAACTCACAATTAAATTACCAAATAAATCACACATGTACACATCAGTATTAGGTTCAACATATATTTTTCTCACAATTTTTGGATTTACCAATTCGTCCAGAATATTCATATACTACAACAACATGATTTATATTTCTACAACAACACAGCAGTAATCAAAAATTTGTCAAAAATTCCATATTTGTCCAATTTATGCAAGACCAATTAGACTAGATTCCTAATTCAATTTACAACATCCTAGAAGTAGAATTATATCCATATCTATTTTTATCATCAAGTTATGAAATTTACAACTCAACTCAGAATTATTTTCTCTAATTTAGATTTGCATCTTGATTTTGTAAATTAATAAAACGTATTCAAACAGTGTCCAAAAATTAAGATTTCAGACTTTCTGAAAACTAGATTCAAAGTACATATTCATAGAATCAAAAATCGATCAAAAACTCAAACATATCATCAAGTTATCAACAATCCAAATCCGTAACATCTAATCTGCCAATAAACAGTTTTAACCACAATCAACTACAAATCACAACTTTTCTATCCTTTGATTCAACAATCATCAAGAAACATTCTTACCAAATCAAATTGCATGTCTTATTTTTATCCATTTGATTTCATAATAAGAACACAAGTATTTATAAAGGACTCAAAATATTAATCAAGACTCATACAAAAATCCTTTTTATTTGTCAAACTTTGATCATCCCCTTTCATGATCCAATCATTTGGATACAAGGTTCATATGAATTAAAAGAAAAATATAAACATAACCATCTACTCACTTGTTTGATCCAAAGGCTTAATCCCTTGTTTACCAAAAATCACCAAGTCTTTTGTTATGAAGATAATACTTGAGAGAGATTGTTTGTATGAAAAATATGAGAGTATGTGTGTGTGTGTGTGTGTGATCTACGGCCAAAGAGAAGACGAAAAGAAAAATATAACATTCATTGTTATTTACTCATCATTTACACACTCATTAAGGCATAATAAATTTTATTAAACTTTAGATAACTTTATTTTATTTAATTTGTGACATGTTACAATTTTTAAAACATTTTCTAATTAACTCTTTAGTCTAAAGTTTAGTAGTTCATCTAGCAAATTAACATGTAACACACCATATATTGTGTCACCTTAATTACCCAACTTTCTTACAATATCTCACAAGCATATAACAACTAGTCATGTAACATATAAATCATGTAACACATAGACTTATTATATAAGGTACATGTAGCATATCATGTTTATTATAACATGTGTGACGAGTTTATTATTCTAATTACAAATAACTAGTTACTCTTACTTAGGTCATCAACGACACGACTAACTCAATGTATGCATACATGACACTACATATATAAGAGTTTCTTAACTTAGTTGACAGAACTAACGGAGTTTACTGACACAGTCAACAGGATTTAACTGGGTTTAGTTAACAGAGTTAACCTAAAAATGCCGGATGTCACATCTGGTTATAGCTGTTAGGCCCAGCATATGACCATAGTCTTAGATTGTGACGTTGTATACTATGAAATGTTTAAAACCAGATTTGGCTCAGTTTCACCGTTTCCCAGACCTAGCCAAGTTTATCGTTTATGCGTTTCGGGATTAGATATGATCACATAAACTTAAGTAAACATATTGATTGATAAAATGATTTAATTTATGAAAGAATTTTGAAGTTTCGATATCTGGTTTGATCGCAGGGTTCGTTTCCGTTTTCACACGGATTTGATTATACAAAACGCGTACAATCCATCCGAATTGTTCGGAATTCTCGTAAAAAGTTCGTTTTTATAAAATTCATCTAAAACTATGATATTTGACCACTTTTGATATTTTGACGTACCAGTCAGTCCGTTAAACATCAAACTGTCGGTTTCGTTAAAACAATTATAATTTAAATCTTTGATTAATCATAACTAAATATGTACTTATATATAAATTATGTAAATTTTTTAAAAAATACATTAAGACATGGAGAATTTAATAAAAATATTTTCAGAAATTTTATGATTAATTATTTACTTATAAAAATTCATTTAATAGGTTATAATCGTGTAATAAATGGCCTGTTTATATCAAACGACCTCTGAAAAATCCGATAATTTTTACAAATGGCCTCAATGTTATTACATAGCCCCTGAAAAATCTCCAGAACCTAACTCTTTTTACAAAATGCCTTTCTGTGCGTTTTTCGGCTGTTAAAATTCGGTTAAACCATAATTGCACAAACCATACTTAGGAATTTCCAATGATCCCAAACTTTACCAGTGATCTTAACATCACATATTAAACTCCAAAACCAAGTTTCATAATTTTTCAATATGTTTAGCTATTTTTCCCAAATAAACGCTCATAAACGGAAATAAATTCAATAAATATTCTCCGTTTATCGAAAAATTACCAAATTTGAACAGGGACTCTTTATATGATGCCTAATGTCCCAGAAAATTTTCACAAGCTAACAACAAGCACGTCACAACCTAATACTAAACAGCCCTTAAACGAGTGTTACGGGTTTACCTTGTCGGTTTTCGATGAGTTTTGCTAGCTTAAACGACTTTCCAGATTTCGGGTTGAAAACTCAGTGTATCTACATATCATATAACATCAAACCAAGCATAAATCATCCATGTGACAGCCTTGATAATTAGGGTTTCGGTTTTGGGTTCAAACCGAACTTTCAAACCGTAAAAACGTTGTATTCATGTTCTAATCCGCGTTTTTGACCAAAAAAGTATATGTTCCTGGTTTTTTAACATGTTTAACATCAAAACATGGTTTTACTTGATTTTTAGGGTTTTTGGATGGTTAAACATGTTTAAAACTAATCAAGGATTAATTTTTCATGGTTAAACTATATTAATCATGGTTAAAAATCAAGGAAAAATCACTAATTACCTTAGGTTTTTTATGAAACTTGATGAAGAAGAATATGTCTGCTGATTTCTGGAAATTTTTCTTTAAAAATATCTTCTTAATATATTTATATATAAAAGATACTAGAAGGGGGTGGGCTGTCCCCTTTTGCGGCCGCAAGCTTATAAGGGCCCATTGGGCCTATTTTTGGCCCAATGGTGCCTCGGTTTTCGTGTCACGCGTAAAAGTCGGTTCAAAATTTAATTCGGGTTCGGTTTTTCGCAAGAAAACTAGTTCGAGTGCGAAAACTAGCGCGAAAACGAGTGTTTTTTAGCTTCTTTTTGTAAAATAAGAAAAACGTACTGACTCGTTGTAAAATTCCAAAATATTTTCACGGATTGCTTAGAACATGTCATATAAGTGTTTTATAAATCTTTTTCGGCTTAACGGATGCTACAGTGCTCGTTTTGATATTAACGATTGCGTTTAAGCTTATAGCGTATCGATAAACGAAACCTTTTTCGTTTAAAGAGTTTTAAACGTACTGGGGCCTAAATATCAATATGTTAGCCTCTATAATATATATATAACTCGTATATGACCCCTCAGTATGTATACGGGTCATAATTAGTATCGGTCGGTTACTCGTTTAAGCACTACGAATTAACCGATTTATCGTTTACTTGCTACGTAGTGAATATAGTATACCTCGTTTTGTCACGAATGTCACAGACTCGAGACGACAAAGTGCACAAACAGGGATGTTACTCGGTATGTTTGGGATGATCCTTTTCTTTTCAAGATTGGTGGTGATTGGATTTTTAGAAGGTGTGTGACAAAAGAAGAATGGTTGGATATTATATAGAAGGTAAGTTTTGCACGTAAAAATGACATAAAATTGGTAATAAAAGACTTGGTAATTTTTTGAAAAATTTTTTAAGGAATTTAGGCTTCAAAAATTCGAAAGTTTCTGGAAAAAAAACACCTCGTCGCGCTGCGCGATGAGGTGCATGGACCTCCCTACACGACGCGGGAAGAATTTGGCTGAAAAGAGGCGCCACACGGCGCGGCTAGAAGCCTACCCTGTTCGCGCGGCGTGGTCTACATGTACACCATCATATTTGTTTTTGTTTTTTTCTCCATATTTTATCACTTTTTCACCATTTTTTCAAAACCTCCTTTCTGCATCACACAAAACCCATGAACCCTAACCCATTTATTCACCAAATACACCATTTTTTCATCATCTTTCACCAAATTAAACCATAAAATCATCATAATATCATCACATTATCATTACCCACCAAATATTTTAAACTATTCTTCATCATTCAAGTCACTTGAACAACAATAAATTTCCAACTTTTTGCAACTTTAATCCTTATTTGCTTCACTTAAAGGTATGATTTCTTGTATTCTTGTACTTTTTATGTATTTTTTAGTGTTAGTTTTTTCTTTTATTTAATAAGTTGGTTGTCGGGTTTGGTTAAAATCTAGTTGTAGGAGTTAGTTTATGGGTGCGGGTTGGTAAGGTTTGGTACATTGGTTTAGTTTGTTGGGTGCGGTTGGTTGGGTTGGAAATTTTTGAAAGATTTTATCGAGGTTGCGGTTGTGTCGGTTTGCGATATCGAAAAACCACGGGTAACCGTCATCCTAGGCTCAGACAAACATAAGATTTTCTTTCAGGAAATGGTCATTTATGTTGACCCCAACATCTCCAATCTCAGCTCTCTCAATACGTGACAAGTGATCGGGCGCTACATTCTCGGTGCCCTTGTTATCACGTATTTCAATATCAAACTCCTGAAGTAGCAGGATCCATCGGATAAGATGAGGTTTAGCGTCCAGCTTGCTGAATACATAAAGAATGGCAACATGATCCGTGTAGACGACTGTTTTGGACAGAACAAGATATGACCTAAACTTATCAAATGCAAAACAGCTCTTTCTCGGTGGTGATGTAATTCGCCTGAGCACTGTTTAAGGTCCAGCTCGCATAGTAGATCGGGTGGAAGTGATTCTCCCTCCACTGTCCAAGCACTGCTCCTACGGCATAGTCACTCACGTCGCACATCAATTCGAATGGCACAGACCAGTAGGGAGCAATCATGATAGGGGCGTTAACGAGTTTGTCTTTTAGAAGATCAAACGCCTTGATACACTGTTCAGAGAAGATAAATGGAGCGTCTTTCTCTAGTCGCTTGGTAATCAGAAATGGTCTCGCAATTTTTGAGAAATCTTTAATGCACCGCAGATAGAAACATACATGACCTAAGAATCTACTGATGGATCTCACAAAAGTGGGCAAGGGAAGATTAGAAATGGTTTCAATTGTAGCTCGATTCGACCTCAATCCCCGCACTTGAGATCCTATATCCTAGAACGCTCCCCTCGCGTACCATGAAGTGACACATCTCCTAGTTGTGGACTAGGTTGGTGTCGACGCAACGAGCCATCATCCTATCAAGGTTGGAGAGACAAGGATCGAAAGAATTCCTAAAGACCGAAAAATCGTCCATGAAAACCTCCATGGAATCCTCGTACAAGTCGTGAAAGATCGCCACCATACATCGCTGGAAAGTAGCTGGGGTGTTACAGAGCCCAAAGGGCATGCGTTTATAGGCAAACGTTCGGTAGGGCAGGTGAATGTGGTTTTCTTCTGATCGTCGGGAGATATCGGGATTTGGAAATACCCGTAGAAACCTTCTGGAAAACAATAATACTGCTGACCCGCTTAAACGCTCGAGCATCTGATCAAGGAAGGGTAGAGGAAAGTGATCTTTCCTAGTGGCATCGTTTAGTCTGTGGTAGTCGGTGCAGACTCTCCAACCAGTCACGGTCCTAGCGGGAATAACCTCATTCCTTTCATTAGTGACGACAGTCATGCCACCCTTCTTGGGAACCACTTGGACCAAACTCACCCAGGCGCTATTAGAGATGGGAAAAATGATTCCCGTATCAAGGATTTTGATATCTTTCTTAACGACTCTACATTTTACGGATTAAGCCTCCGTGGAGGCTGAACGATGGATTTGAAATTATCCTCCATGAGGATTTTATGAGTGTAGAACGAGGGATTAATCCCTTTGATGTCGATAATCTTCCATGCTATCGCCTCCTTGTACGCATTCAGCACCTTCAATAACTTCAACTTCTCGACCTCCGTCAAGGCAGACACGATGATGACGGGTAACTTCTTCTCTTTGTCCAGAAATGTATACTCCAGATGATCGGGTAAATACTTAAGTTCTAAGGAAGGAGGATGGCTCTCAACAGAGGGTCGGTCCCTCAGATCGTCTCACATGATCTCAACAGCTGACTCTGAAGCTAGGGGTGGTGACATGGTGTCATCCATCGATGGTTGAGTGGTCATAGAAACCATCTCGATCTCTGAAATCTCCCTATTGAGGATCTGTGGGTCCAAGGTAGGTCCTCCACAGATGTTAGTGGAAAACTCCCGCACATGTGATGCGATGGTGTCAACGAAATACAAGGAATCGTCCGCCGACTTAGGGTGCTTGAGTGACTGTCCTACGTTAAAGGTTACATTATCATCCCAAACTTTCAGAATCAATTTTCTCTCACGAACGTCTATCAACGCCTGTGTGGTGGCAAGGAATGGTCGGCCTAAAATAAGCAGGACACTATCATCCTCATTCATATCCAGAATGACAAAGTCCACGGGAAGATGAACTTGTCGATCCGAATAAGCATGTTCTCGACCACCCCTCGTAGGTATTTCACGGAATGATCATCAAGCTGGATACTTATTCGGGTTGGCCTTGGTTCTCCAAGACCAACTTACTGAACACAGAATATGGCATAAGATTGATGCTGGCCCCAAGGTCGGCCAAAGCATGTCAAACCGCATCGTCACCTAAGATGCAGGGACTTTTAAAAATCCCAAGATCGGCCATCTTTTTCAAGAAACTTGCTCTGCAACACTGCAGAGCACCTAGAACTTAACGAAATAGAAGAGACCTCATCTAGCTTCTCCTTATTGGAAAGAATGTCCTTGAGGAATTTGGCATATTTGGGCATTTAATTAAGCGCCTCAAGGAAAGGAATGTTCAAGTGAAGCTGCTTTAGAAGTTCGAGGAACTTGGAGTTTTGCTCATCGTCTCTGTCTGATTGGAGTCTCCCAGATAAGGCAATTTGGGTTTGTAGACTCTGAGATGTGGGTTTGATGATAATGAAGGTATATCGGCCGGCTTCATACTCGCTGGAATAGTCTTCTGGTGTGCCTCGGCCGAAGGAGGCTCCATCTGGATCTCCTCGTCCACCTTCTCCTCTTCTTCGACCGCAGGTGTGACAATTCTTGAAGGATCAGCCTCTCTTTCTCTTTTTGCACTGCTTATAGTAGTCATTGCTTTGGCGAACACTCTCGGATATTTCTTGGTATTACTCGGTAGTGAACCTGCTGCTCTCTCGGATAACCGGCTGGTAATCTCTCCGACGTGACTTCAAGATTAGCTGGAGATGTGGCCTGGTTCTTCAGCATAGCATCGTATTTCGAAAATTTCGCCTCAATTGTCACTCGGTTCCTCTTATCTCGCTTCAGCAACTTAGCCATCATTTCCTCCGGTGAGGCTTTCTTATCCTTTCCCTCCACTTATTCTGAACTTTCCTGACATGAACTCCCATGCCCGAATAGATTCTCTCGACACTGGTTTTGGTATTGGGCTTGGTAGCCACTGGATTTCCCCCTCAATAGTTATTCTGATTTCTCTAGCCAGTGTTCCCGCCGAGCAGGGTTTTGATATCTCAAGGGGTTGTTGGTGAAGTCAACCTCCCCCTGATTGCTACCCGGCATAACAGGACGGTCAATGGTGTCGTGACCCCCTCGGCAAACCTCACACTTCGCGACGATTTTAACGATAAGATCTCTAAATAGTTTGTTCAAAGCATCAATCTGTGCCTGCATGCTAGTGTTCGAATCGACCTGAAGTACTCCTATCGATAATGTGGAAGAATTTCTGCTCCCGTGCCCCTTGTAGCTCGCTTCTAGATCATTAAAAAGGAGGACATGATCATCGGGATTTTTGTTCCTGCGGAGGTTCACGTTAGCGATCTGGTTCAACATCTCTCGCATATGCTGTGTGGCTCCTTTATAGAATTTCTCGATGAGCATCCACTTATCTAAAACATGATGAGGAGAACTAAGAATGAGGTCCTTGAATCTTTCCCAAACTTTCTCAAAAGACTCATCGGACCTCATGCGGAAGGAACAAATCTCCTCACGGAGTCGAGCGGATTTAGATGGCGGAAAGAATTTGGTCATAAATCTCTCTTGAACGCCTGGCTAAGTGGTGATGGATCCAGCAGGTAGTGACTTCAGCCATTTGTAGGATTTGCCGGCAACTGAGAATGGAAAAAGACTGAGATAGATGGATTCATCGTTCATGTTGCCGATATAGATAGTTTCGTAGATTTGAACAAACATGTCGACGTGGTTTGAAGGATCTTAGCTCTCTAGCCCTTGGAATTGGAGTGCGGTCTTGATGAGTTACATGACGTGGGAAGGAATGGACCAGTTTCCAGCGGCGGCACCGTCCAGTAAGGTAATGCTAGAATGAGGAATCGGAGTCGGACTACCATAGTCAGCTACTACTCTCCTAGGCGGCTGGTCTCCAATGTTCCTATCCCTAAAAGAAACGAAAGAAACAGAAGAAGAAGAAGAAGAAGAATCAGAACCTATTGGTGAAACTGAACGCTCTCTCTCGGGCTGGATTTTCTCAGTATCATCAGACCTTTCAAGCTTTAGAGGTCTTTGTGAGCGGGTATGACGCATACGACTAAAATGAAAAACTAAAATTAACTAAACTAAAATTAAACTAAAAACAATAAAAACAAATAAGCAAGTAAAAAGAAACAGGTAAGTCTCCAAACTCGGGTCTCTCTCTAATCGCCTCAAACCGTGTCCCCGACAACGGCGCCAAAAACTTGATGAGCAAAAATATATACATCGATAAATCATGAATCACAACTAAGCTTTAAAAACCAAACAATCTATCCTAGTTCACACAAACGGCAAGTGTATCGGTCGCATATAGCAAAGATGAGGAAAGTCCGGATATCGAACTCGAAGAAACGTGAGAATGGCTAAAATTATAGACCCTGATGCAAGTCCTACCTAATAATATCTAATTGATTTTATTTTATTTTATTTTATTTTAAAATTAATTTAAATCTACTTAACTTAACTTAACAAAACTTACAGGAAAACTTAACGGCACTAACGGGGTTTTAACGAAGATGGAGAGAACGACTACCTAGGCAAGAATCCTATTGATAGTTCAACGGCTAACGAAATTAACTAATCACACGACACCGGGATCTTAAAATAATCAACTAAGGGCATTAAAGTTCGCTAGATCATTTCTCTGGTCTCACCAACTAACCTTCAAAAATCTAAGAAGATTGAAGGTACCCTAATGATGCATCTCCTCTCGGTCTCAATGACACAAAAACCCGCTTAAAATTGGTACTAACAATTCTAGGGATAAGGGGGTAACAATATCTAACCCGATCTAAGACACTTATTTGCACGCAAAACTAAACCGGACAAAACCAAAACTCGCTCTCACGCAATTCTAACCTAACCGAAAAAAGACGCGAGACAAACCGACTCCCTAATACCCCTCGGTCGCAAGGAAAGCTAACCTATTGAGTTTTAATAATAACTCGCACTCAAGATTCCTATGGTAGTACTACCCATAACAAGATCAAAAACACCAAGTCTATGACCTAAACGTAGAACCCTAACCAAACGGCACACAATCAATCAACCAAAGTAATACGCGGAATCACAAGCAATAATTATATAAAAACAATATTTTAACACACCAAAGATCGAATTACATAAAGCGTTTCAATAATAATACGTTATGTGATCAATTAAAACCAAATAAACCGTCAAACAAAATCAATAATTATCTCAACCTAGGTAGTTATAATAGTTTAGCTACTCATAATATTGATAAAAAAAACAATCCTGGTAGAAAAATTCATGTCTAATAAATATTAAATGACGAAAATAATGTTCAACATGTAAAACCAAACCACAAACAAACCGATTAATGCTCTGCAGCTTCAAAAATTATTGCATGCTTTCCTTAAATTCCAATCACGTGGACTTTATTGACCAGCCTATGTGTATATATAACTTCTCGTTCTTCTTCTCTGTAGCGCCAACCACCCTTTATATTAATAATAATCTTCTTCTGTGTATATTATACTGTGCCCACCCAACACCAAAATTGCGGCTGAATCTCTTTCTCTATATTAACTTCCGTAACATTTATATTCTCCAAGTCCCAATTATTGGTTAACCTTTCCTCGGCCCAACCCAAATACGTGAGTATTAAACGAGCCCAAATAAAACTTAATTGAAATGAATGATAGGTGCAAGTCCACACTCCATCCGTTTCCCTCGTGACTAACAAAAGTTTAGCACTCATATTAGCTAATTGCATTCCAATATTCCATACTTTAATGCTTTATTTTCTTTTCTTTATTTCTTTTATATTTATATATAAATCTGGTCATAAAGACGGAAAATATATATAATTAAATTAAAGTTTCCTCCAGTTACAAGTTAATAAAAATTCAACATTTTAGCACGATAACTTTTGAAACATTAAAATCAAAATATGAGCCACTTTAGAGTATTATTCAATAAAAAACTAGCTCAAAAGTATTAAAAAGTGTAAGGAATATATATATAATTTTATATATAATTTAAACCACATCATATACATCGAGTCTATGTTGTAATATCGGGTTTTGCAAACTAACTTTGTTTTTAAATTTGGTTTTCCGTTAGCTTTATTTGATAATAAACCGTTCATTTGTACTTGATTTCCATTTGGATGAGTTTGGTTTGAATTATTTTTGTAACCCGGATTTCCAAAGTTTTATTTTTTTCAGTTTTTATAATTATTTTATATTCAGTTTTATTCAAAAAAAAAATCCAAAATTAAAAAAATATTTTATTTTTATTTTTATTTAACTTACTCCCATTGTTTGTTTGCTTGTCTAATTTTGTTTTTAGGGTGTCGGATGTGGACGTGTCTAAAGAAGCGGAAAGCGAAAGAGAGGCCCAGTTCCGCGCTATGAGGCGGGCCGGCCGAGGTTGTCATTACTAAGCCGAAAACGTGTGTTATTAACTACAAAAATAAATCGATTGAGATGAGAAGAAAAAGTCAAAATCTCCGCGATAGTTCGTTACTTCAATTTTTGGAAGTTTTAGACGAGTATACTCAAATGGATAATCTTATTAATTCGGAGCTTCTCACTTACAAAACGATTGATTGGAATTTATTGGATACTATCGGTCAAAGAGAGTGAGTGGAGGAGTTGTTGGGCCCAAAGTTTAAAGCGATGTTATGTCTTGACGAGTCACAATACACAGAGTTAACGTTGGAATTTTGATCAACCGAATGCGATTACATTTTCCCTTGGTCGGAAGACGTATGAGATGGATATGTTTGAGTTTGGGGATAACGAGTGGTTTTTACTCAGTTGTGGAGGTTCAGTCACCGAAGTTTAAAACGAGTTGAGGGGGTGCTTTCATGAAACCGATACCGGTAAGTTTACTAATGTGCAGTTGGCCGAGTTTTGGGAGAAAATAACGATTTCTTCGTTTTCGGGGTAGTATGGTGAGTTCGGATATTTGAGACCCAGTACTTTGTTATATTCATCGCATTTTGGTGAACACGCTTATTGGTTGAGGTTCGGGTGAGAATAAAGTGAATTGGATGGATTTGTTTTGGCTTTTGGCGATGGTGGAAAAAGTGCCGTTAATTATGCTAGTGTTTTGGTGTAATCGTTCACCGCACGAGACGAGAAGGAACAAAGAAAAGGTCTATGGGCCGTATATTACGGTTATCACTCAGAATTTGGGTGTTTTTCAGACTTTTAGACCTGATTATATGAGAAAGGAGCTCGCGAGGGAGTTTGTTGGAGTTAAGGATTTGAGGAAAACATGGATTTTAAAGCTTAGTGACCCGTTACAATGGGAATATATTAAGGCGGGTCCATAGGTTCAGCCACCACCGGACTCCGAGGGCTTGCTGCGATTATGAGAGCGGATTGCATACACGTCATCAGAGGCCGTTATATAAATCTAAGAGGCCGGCTAAGCAGTTCCCGGATAGGGAGCCTCGCCCCGAGACGTTTACTATTGAGTCATTGTATGAATGGATGGATTCTGGTTTTGATCAAATGCGGGGGTAAATGGCTATACAGTGTGATGATTTAAGGCGGATTATCTCCGATAGCAGAGGGAGATAACACATTAAGAGATTTGATGACAGAGCTGAACATTGGTTTACCTGACTATCTCCGACAGCCAGATGTTGCGGGTCTGAGTGGTTTAAGTGCCCTGGTTGTTTCGGGTCATGGTTATAGGGCATCGTTCTACATGCCTGGTAACCCGGAATTTGATCATGCGGAGCCATATCAGACGTATGAGCAGAGTTTAGAGGAGGAAGAAGAAGAAGAAGAAGAAGAAGAAGAAGAAGAAGACGACGACGACGACGAAGACTGAGTGTGGGTATGGCGCATCAGCTTTGGGAGTTTTTATCTTTTAGTTTACCTATATTATTTTTATGGTCTTTTTATTTTTATTCGGCCTGTACTAATATTATTCTAAACTTATTAGTTGGGTAGGAGTGTTGGAGCTTGGTGACTATTAAGACTTATGAGTAATTTTAATTTTCTAGATATTGTGTTTGATGTCACTTAGGTATGTTGAGAGGAGTGTCTGTGTCCGTTCAGAAAGAGAAAATGAGTTGCTAAATTTTGGTGAGCGATCTGTAAGGAGAGCACCCATGGAAATAGACTGGCACATTGACAGTCTCGCATATTACCAAAGTGTTTTTCATTGTACTTTGTTTTTTCTATTGTTATGTTTTTAATTTTTAGGTTTTTACTTTTATTTTTATATTTTTAGGTTTTTGTATTAATTTTATTGAGTCGTGTTTCCGTGCCTGCATTAGGGACAATGCAAAATTCAAGTGTGTGGATGAGACACAACTTTAACTAACTTTGGCTATGTTAAAAAAAATTAAAAATGTTTTGAAAAATGTCTCTTGAATATAGTTTTCTACATGAAAGTGGGAGATGATGATACTTATCGGAAATTTGTTTTTCAAACTACCAATAATATGAGATAATATAAAAAACGCACTTAACATGAAATGTGTCGGTAGGCTCAGCTTTGAGAATGAAAGGACAATTTTATAAAATGGGTAAACAGAAATCTTTTGTGGGTAAAGCGTATGGTCCGTGGAAAATAAGTAATGAAAGGTCGGGCCATACTCAAGCCTCAATTTTTGGTATGAATGTGAAAATATTATGAATTTTAAATTTCAATACACTATCATATGATGCTTGGGTAGGTTTAACGTTAGAGTATGCCAAGTAGCCGGTGATATAAATCTTAAATATTTTAGTTTTAGTGTTTTACATTATATTGGCGTATGGTTTTATAACCTTAAATTTTATATTGATGGGATGCCTTGGGTCCGGAGACTATGGGTCTGTATGCAGTTTTTCATCTGGGTATTTACAACTCCTAAGTGGGATTGTGAATATTTAAATAAAGCTAAATAAGAACAAACCCGCAGTTATCTGCCACATAAGTCATTAAACATGATCACTACATGCTTAAAGTACAAATACATTACTGGCTTGATCATCCACACTGTTAGCCATATGGGGTCCCCTTGCTCGCATCTCATTACCATTATGAAAAGAACCACACGAGACACGCCACATGTAAACCCTACAGATGAAATCATGCATACTCACCTATGGTGATGGGTTCGGGGTATTGCTTGATAATAGGGGTATGTCATGTTGTGGGGAATACTAGCTAACTAATAATTATACCTTAATCATATCTAATGGCTGCTTTGGTAGACTTTGGTGCTTAAGTTTTGGTGGATAAATAATAACCTTGATCGTCTTAACTATTCATAAAAAAAAGAGCAACAAAAAATTTAAATTTGTTGATTTTGAGGTTTAAGTCAAATTGAAGTAGTTTGGTCCGGTAAAAGCTGAAAATAAGTGGGTCTTAATTGTGTAAATCACTGAGTAATATAATTGTTGGATCTTATTTGTCCCGGTGAAGATTAAGGCATGAGTTTAAGTGGACAACAATGTCATACCCCGACCAAAGACGGCGGAACATGCCGGGGCGTAACGTATTGATTGGACTGTAGCTCAAAAGACACTAATTAAAGCGACAAGAATTATTTAATTTAATTAACATTAAACAAGTACACAAATTTAATAATAAAATAAAAATACATCATTTTTTTTTTGTATTTTAAATAATATCCTAAGTTCAAACTATTGTATTCAATCTTGTATAATATCAACTACTTGTACCTGTAACATGTATGAAAATAGAGTTTGTCAACACGAATATTGTCAACCCGAATCACCAAAATTCTTTTAGTAGTCAACTAAAACCTAAAAAAACAGAAATCAACTTTTAAGTTACTATCACAAATGAAATAACAATCCTCATCAACAGCCAGTTTTGCAAAGTGCTCCTTGCCTCTAAGAGAATTTTTGAATTCAAAGTGGTCATAGCAATCCTCATCAAATCTAACATGGATATCTATGCATAAACACAATAAAAGATCACAAATTTAATTTAAATGTACGATCACAACATGAAATAGTAAAACCGGTATAACTGACGTCATCAATAACAACCTGCATCATCTTTATTATCCTTGATCCTGTCTAACAATGCTTTACGAGCACAGTCAACAGCCATCCAGTAACCTACAAGATCATCAAGCAATTAATCTTAAAACCACAATAAAAAATAACTAATTGAGCTTTAACATCTGAAAGCCAATTTAAATATTGTCTAGCCTAAAAATTAGCATTCAAAAAGCCAACATACGTGGGAATGAGAGGTTAAATATCAAAATCTAACAAGTCAATTTTCTCATACACAAAATGGGTGTCGATTAATGCATAACAATCTTTGAATTGCATTTACATTACAAAAAATTCAAACCCTAATAATATCCCAAGTGTGGAACCACTAACCATAAGCTAGTAGAAGCTAGATCCCAGAGGCGATGAGAATCTTATTAACATCAGTAGCTTCAGCTTCTAAGTGATTTAGATTCAAAATTGTGCCATGAGTTTGACTGATCAGAGGATTTTAACCATTAGTTGACACTCAAATAACAATAACCTTAAAATTTTCCCTAAAAACTGAAACGAAAATAACCCAAAAACATACCTCTGAAAGTCTCAATCAGAACCCTAGGTCAACGTTTCTCCCCCCCCCCTACTTCTTGAATTTAACCCGAGCCATCTGATAGATTGCTACTCCCATTATCGATTTCAAGTGAAAATCTGTCAAGTTTTGAGAATTGGACGCGATTTAGGGTTCATGTCATGTTCTCTCTTTTTCTCTCTGCTGCTAGGTATCAAATTGTATGTGTGAGTCTCCGATTTGAATTTCAAAATTTGGACAAGAGACCGTGTGTTTTGAAGGCAGAACTTTCCAGACACGTGTATTGTAAGCTTGAATAACTTGTACCTCTTAATTTTAAGAGTTTTTAGTAAATTACCAATATGTCATTCCTATATATATTTTAATGTAGTATAGATATATATATATATATATAACACAGATCTTCAGGTGACCCAAATAACGCTACGAACGGAAGATATGATAAGGACACTTATATATAGTATGTACCGGTGGCGTATCCACCATGCCCTTATCACATCGATATTTGTACCATTACCCAAAATCACCCTAGGTTCTGAGTTATGACACACAACCGTATTCATCATGAGTTCCATGCGAGGATTTCGATAATTATACGTGCACTCATAATTATTTAGATCGTCGCATGATGCACATAGTGCGTCCCGTTGTGTGGATTTGAAAACAATGTAAAAGAAAACCTTTTTTTAAATCAATAACTAAGTGGAAACTGTTTGATCAAGAGTAATAAAACTAAGCAAATGCATGAAATTTGATGTTCATAAATAACTCATAAGTGAACTTAGAAAAATATAACGAAGTTGTTGTAGTTAACCATCGAAAGTAATAACAATAAAGTGAAATAAATAGATGGAGGAAATTTTGAAATTATATAACTCTCTTACACATTCAGTGTATTTGAAATACTTGAGGTGAAAACGGAATTCATGAATAACTAAACACCTAAATAGGTCAACAAAACACATGATTAAAGAATATAATACTAGATGAGGCTTTGAATCAAGATTATAAAATCAGGTTAGATGAGGAAAGAGTACCGTGAGAATGTGGTGAGTTTGGAGGGTTTGGGTAACCATGTGTCAAAAATATCGAAATAAAATTTGTACATAAGACTCCTATTAGATAACTATGTTCAACACATGTTCATAGTCCCAATTTCCAAAACGTTTGTAGGAAATCGGTCATAGGTAGTTTATGATACAAATACGATACTATTAGATAACTATGCGCATTACCATGCACATAGTCCCGGTAAATAACCGGTTATAGACCACTTAAATCATGATAATAAAATGTGTAACAATAAATAGTGCACTAAACGGCAATATAGGAATAAATGAGAGATTGAATACCATTATAAATAACCATCATTCTCATTCATAACAAAACTGGTGATTTAATGAAGTTAATACATTAGATTTAAATGAAAAGAACTAAATAAAAGAATATTTTTTTTGTGTAGCATGTATTCATAAAGGGTTAGGCTTAGACTTTGGAACCGTTGATGTAACACACATGTCCTTGAGCACCTGAGTGGCTCGGTTAACTTGAGGTTGGTTGATTGGTTGGTTGACTTGAGTTGGTTGAATCGGTTGTTCTTGAAATGCTTGGATGGGTTGAACTTGATTTACCTGGGCTTGGTAAGCTTGATATCGAATGGTTTGAGTTGGGTAGGATTGAATTTGGTTCATGTGTGCGAGTTTTGGGCATGCATTGCGATCATGGCTAGGGTCTCCACAATTGTACAAGCTCTAATAGTTGAGGGTGCTTGAGTAAACGATTGAGCAAAAGGTAAAGTTTGGGTTGGGTAAGAGGTGAGGTAAATGTTTGCATCATGAGTTGGTTGCGTTCACGGCATGTGGTAAAGAGGTGACCAAATCGATCGCAATGGGTGCATTGACGACACTTGAGGTTAGGCGAATGGTGAAATTTACGCGTATCACATTATGGGTGGGGTCTTGTGTAGGGCTTCTTGGTGGGTTGGGTTTGCAATTGGGCCAAGACATAGTTTTGGGAATTGGACTTTCTTGTATTGTTGTGGTAATGAGGAGAGTTGTTGTTGTTGTGCTTGAAGGATTTGGGCTTAGAAGACTCAGGTTTGGAAGATTCGGGCTTGGGTTCTTTGGTGGGCTCGTATGCATGCTTATCATTGGGCTTCTTGGAATTTTTCCGGGTCAAGGTCCCGGCCATAACATGGTTTTCGGTGAGGGTACCGGCTAAGGTGATGGCATCGTGGAGGGTGTGAGGGTCATGACTTATGACGGACTCTGTACTTGTCGATTGAACGTTCAAGGGGAGTGACCAAGTGGGGGATGAGAAGACTCGGTTCATGGAAATGATCGTTGTAGATGGTGTCATTACCACTTTCTTGTTTCAAATTCCGAAACACCTCTTCCGACTTCCGAATCTCATGTTTCGGGCAAAACTTCTTGAGCATGAGTTTCTTGAGCTCATCCCATGGAAAGGCCATGGAAACCTCAGCGCCAAGCGTGCGCTTTTCACCGTTCCACCATTTGAGGGCATTCTTCTTGAGTACGCTAGAGGCGTAAGTGGTTTTCTTGTCCTAGGGACATTCTCAGTGGAGGAACACGCTCTCCATTTCTTCGAACAATTGGAGGAGAATAGTAGCACCGTCGATACTAAAGTATTCGGGCGGGTTGGCACTCTTGAAGAGTTTGATGGAGCAAGCAATTGGGTTCGGAGTTGTGGATGATGTAGGAGAATTCACAGTTTGGAGTTGAGAGATGATTATTAGGAGGGCTTCCACGATTCCCTTAGCGATGCGGGATGACATGCTACGGCCCGAGTTGCCGGTGCGACGATTACGGTTGATTACGCGGGAAGATTTAATGCTACAATGACGACTTGTGAAAATTTTATTATGTTTTGGAGAAATTTTTTTTATAACTATGTAAAATTTCGAGTTTCGTGAAAATTCATGAGAATACAAAATAAAATTTTAATAACCTTAACTTAGAGTATTGATGAAATTGATAATTTGAGAAAATATTCATTCTTAAAAAAATAAAAAAATTTAAACAAAGTCTCATCGTTGATTTAAGAGTGTAATCGTCACATGACCACGTTTGATACAATGAGGGTAGCAGATTCGGGTACATTTGGTGTGATATGCTTTGGCCTAATAATTTCCACACCCTTATCAAACATTCCAAGAAGGCAACCATGTCTCACGGTTGAATGAGATTTATGCACATTGCACTTCCTTAGGCTCGCAAGCCTTGGTGTCAAGGGTTCGGTAAACAAGTGCGTCCCTCTTACAGTTACTACATATCTGCACCATGAATCATTCTCAAGGAGAGGGGAGTAAAAAGGTGGGATTTCTTAAGGAATTTCTCGATTAAATATCGTCCTAGAGTTTTAAAAATATTTTTTTGAGAGTGAGGCATAGCCTCGGAATAAGTGTGTGCTTTTGTGTATACGGATAATATTAAATCATTAAATAACGTTTAAGCTACTGCAATCAATAATAAAATTCAGGGTGCAAACACGTAAAGGCATATCACGTATAAGGGCCCTAAGCATGCTACTAGGTCGTTAAATATAACCACCTATCTTATAGTCTTTGGATCTGATACCAATCTGTCACACCCCGACCAAAGGCGGCGGAACATGCCGAGCGTAACATATTGATTGGACAGTAGCTCAAAAGACACTTATTAAAGCGACAATAATTATTTAATTTAATTAACATTAAACAAGTACACAAATTTAATAATAAAATACAAATACATCATTTTTTTTGTATTTTGAATAATATCCTAAGGTCATGTCTTCAATCTTGCATAATATCAACTACTTGTACCTGTAACATGTATAAAAATAAAGTTTGTCAACACGAATGTTGGTGAGAATACATAAGTTTTAGTTATATATATATATAGATAAATCACAATACATATGTAAATGATGAGTATTACAATTATTATGAAAATGTAAACAAATAAATAGATGTGGACCCGTTCCAATTAATACAATATCAATGTACTTGGGTAAACGTATGATCATACTTGATGAGAATAGATGAGGATGAGATATCAACCACCAAACATAAAATAAACACTTAAGCACATAGAGCATAGTCATAGATCATCCAATCGTCACACATAAACATATAATGAATTATGTTTGAATAAATGCGGTAAAAACATAAGTAATTTAAATACAGTATACATGCTACCCCCAAAACATGTGTAATAGATAAAAAGGGGTATGTAAACTCACCTCAAAGACAAACAAAAGTGATTAAGATAATGAGAATGCGGGAAATCTCACGCGAATGTTAAGCCTAAGAGAAAATGAGAGTAAACGGACTAGCTAAGTATAGGTTTCAATTATAACTACTAGTTAATTAATAATCAAAAGATATTATAAAAATATTATATTTATATAAGGATTTATTATATAAACCATTATTTTAATTTATGAAAACATATTTAATAAAATATTATTTGTAGTTTTTATAAATATATATAAAAATTAGTTTATCTAATCTTTATATATATTAAAACATTTGTATTTAATTTATAATACACATTATATATATATATATATATATATATGTAAATATATATACATATGATTATACCTTTGAGTTAACACGTATATGAATGAAAACAAAAATTAAACGAGTATAACATAGTCGGTTTTTATTGAAATAATTATTATTTAGTTATTATTACTATTAATTCAATTAGTTACTTGAAAATATTAATAAATGAAAACTTTTAAAAAAGAAAACGGGTGCAGGGAGAGTTGAATCCGCGACCCGAGTTTAATACACACACAACACAACCATTTGATCTAGGTTGTCAAGTTGTTTATAATCCAAACTTAAAACAGTTTAACCAGAACAATAAACACAGCAGGAACCCTAGATTCACAATCGCGATATAGGGTCCATGTGCGATCGATTTAGGTTCGGGCTTTTAATCCCCACTAAAAACCGATCTCAGTGATATACTTTAATTACCTTGAAGCTTTCGATTCGTTGTTGAACGAGACTCAGAAGTTAACATCCTAACATTGAATTAGAATACTGACGGTTTGCTTACGAAAATGAAATTGTTGATAGGGGTTTAGTAGACGTTGGTTTAGTGAAGCTGTGAATGAGTTGAATTGAAAAATAACAATCGTTTATATGGATAATCGAATTAGGGTTCTAGATAGGTTAATTTTGGGATTTTTTTAGACAAAGAGGCTATAATTGATCAATTATTCGTGTCATGGAGTCGGATATACTACGAATATGCTTATTTCCATATCGAATTCGAAGTTTAAACGCGTTTGGATTGTTAATTAGGGGATACGGGTCTCGCGATGGGTCATGGGTTCGGGTTTGGGGCTGGTCCAACCGTGTCAGTTGGTTATGGTTGGGATTGAATTAAAATAATATAAATATTATTATTATTTGAGCAAAATTTGCAAACAGACCCCTATAGTTTGAGTGTGGAATCAAAAGTAGGTAAATGTTTTAGTTTAGGGCAAAAATTATCAAATCTTGTAAGTTAAATTATTAAATAATGAGGGAATAATTAATTAAAAATTAACCAAATCGTTAAAATGGGTCGGGTTATTTAGCGAAAATATAAATCCGGTAAACCCGAGTTGTTACAACAATAACAATTCCATGATTCCCGACGTAGATTTCGGGTCAAGAAAGCAAGGGTGTTGGCCGACGGTGAGAGAAAAAGAGAAAAAAAATTAAATAATATTTATGATTTGCATATTGGTCCTTAATGTTTGAGTGTGGAGACAGAAGTGGTAAAAACAAAATAAGTGGGTCGGGTTTTTGGGTTTTAAGTTTGACGAATGTTAAGACTGTATTTTCCGATTCTGATTCCACTGCATTAGTCTTTTTCAGGAAAGAAAAAAGAATAAGTGTGGGGATATTTGATATAATGCGAAATATATATGTTTCCCTTGTATATTTTATTTAATATTTAGTTAGTTTTCATTCGATTTTAGTTAAGATTTGTATACTACTAACACTATTATATTTTTTAGGTTACGGGAATTGATCATGGTCAAGAAGGGCGAAAAACGAGTCAAAATAGCCAAAACAAGAAGCCGGAACGAGTTAGGAAAGGAACCGGAAGGAGGACCGATCAGACCGGCCCCCAGTAGAAGCACGCCACGTCACGCGATCAGGGGGTCAGACCTAGCCGCACGACGCCTAGACTCCAATTTTCCAGAATGTTTCTCCTTTTGATCAGAATTAGGCCATGTTTCAGTATACAAACACTCCTAACCTTAACCTGAACAATACCCTACAGCCACCAGATGAATTTGGAGTTTACTTGAGCTATTATTCGAGATTCTTGGCAGTTTTGAAGGCAAGAGAGCATCCGGTGAAGAGTTAGACATTCAAGAGTGAAGATTACGGGTCTTATCACGATTTTTCCGTTATTCATTATTTCACCATGTTTTCTTATTTTATTACTTTGTTTGATTTTGATTACATGATGCTAAGCTAAACTTATTGAACTACTTAGGTCATAATGAACCTTTGTTTGGTTGGATTTTGATTGGATTATGTTCGTTATGAATTTTATGTTTTAATTAAATTGTTGAGTTTGATTAAATTTATCCATATGATTACTTGGTTTTATTGTAAGACCCCGTTACCGGTGCCTCACTTTAACGTTGGATTTACTCATAAACACAGTTCATAATATAAGAGTTAATAAAAACATTCGGTGAATATTAAAACATTCAAACCATTATATTACATAACCCCTTTCTTGTCTTAATGGGCATTCAAACTATTTAAACAAAAAACATTGTCTTTTAAAACATCATAACATAACACCTCATTGAGATGCCAGTGTCTTCAAATCCATGCCATGTGCTTCCCCTCAAGCAAGTTGCCTCATTCTACTCACCTGCATGCATACTAAAAGTCAGCTACGCTGAGTGAGTTCTAGTTAATTAGACGACAAACAATACATCCACATACTGACATATGCACCCGAAGGTACACACCATCATATTTTCTTACATGCGTACATACATTCGTACTTTCGTCCTTTCTTTCATACTTACCTAATACTTCCATTCGTACATATATGTTTAAAGAGCATTTAGCTCTATTAACTTCGCCAATATTATCTGAGTCGGTTCCCTACATTCGCCGATACTATTAGGGTCGGTTCCCTACATTCGCCGATACTATTAGGGTTGGTTCCCTACATTCGTATTACTACAACATACTTGTCCTTTACATACTTCCGTGACAATACGTGCAATCTTCGAAGAGCGTTCACGTAGCATCAACATATCGATACATACATTATTCATACAACATATATATTCACACATACATCATTCATACATCATACATATCAATCATGCCTTTAAACTATCACTTGACGGCACATGCAATATCCGAAGATTGTTCACACACACCGTCAAGCAATCATCATACATAAATCCTACAAGGCATACACTTACCAGTTAAGGTAAGTGTATTAACTATCACGTAGAGTATGCACACAGCCCCGAAAACATTAAAAGGAAGTGGGGCTAGAAACTCACCTCAATGTGGTTGTGTTCACCGTTCATAGTTATTCCCCTCTTTAGCTTTGCATGACTAACTGTATAACAATTACGCGTATCAATTACTATCACTCTCCATATCGTATTTCTATTCCGCTTATAACCCCTTAATGAATGGGGGTCCGGGGGCAGCGCCCCTGGAAGCGGGGTCTAGGGGCGGTAGCCCCTAGCAGGGTCTAAGGGGCAGAGCCCCTGGCTGGGGTCGAGCTGCCAGGTCATCTTGGAAAAATTTTGAATCATTAATTAATTTGCTACTTAAAAGTTCAAGGGATTATTTGTAATTAAATCATTCTTTTCTAAGTTCAGGGACCATTTCTGTCATTTATCAAACTTCTGATTCGTTACTTGGTTCTTAACGAACTGGCTTATCTTAGCGAACTGGTTCCTATAACGAATTGAACCCTTAACGAACTGGACACCTTAACGAATCTGTTCCATAGCGAACCAGTCCATATAACGAATTAGTTCATCTAATTCTTTATCTCCCTTTAAACGAACTGGTCATAACGAATCAAGGGTAATTCGTTACCCTTTTCCCTTAACGAATCAGATAAGAACTAGAGCTAGTTCGTTGTGTTCCCTTATGCGAATCAACTAACGAATAACCTTCCAATTCATTAAGTTCCCATAGCGAACTAGGGTTAGGTCAGGAATGTCAGAACATTCCCTGACATTCTTTTCCTCGAATTAACTTTCCGGCGCCGCCGCCCAGAAAGCCGCTGGAAAAACCGTGGATTCACCGGAAAAAACGAGTTTTAACTCGTTTTTCACCGTTTTCGTCTTGTTCGATCTAGATCTGAGCTAGGGTGACCCTAAGCTCATCATAGGTTCGGTTCTATACCTGATTCCACCCGGATCTCGTGACTTAAACGGTTTAACGGTGTCGGCTCGTCGTTTCGTGACCATATCTAACGGATTTAAGCTCATACAATATCATATTATCATTACCTTGGTTTGGGGTCGGTTTTCTTTGGAGATTTCGGCTTAGAGAGAGAGAGACTAGAGAGAGAGAGAGCTTAAGTGTGTGTTTTGGGTGGTGTAAGGGATATGTGTAAAATGAGGGATTTAATGGTGATTATGGTTTATATATTTAGGGATCATGGGCTTAAGCCATGGTCTTTCCTTCTTTCTTTCATACCCAGGTCCATAACCCATATCCATTTAACCCAACACTAGCCCAACTCATATTCTAGTTAATCTAAAACCAATAACGACCCACTATAAAATTAGACGAAATTTATTTTATTATTATAACCAAAAGTAGGATGTTACATTTATTTGCTTAGATTTATTGTTTCACATTACCCTTGTTGATTGTTTAGTATGATAGGGTTTTGTTATGTCATTTACTGTGTGTTCTTGACTAGTTTATGATCAATTTCGAATAAGATCATAGAAACACTTTAAACTAATTAAATAAATAAAAATGAGCTGCTAGCCTAGAAGTTTTAAGTGATAGTTATTGATAGATGTTTGTTGATTAGGATTGCTAGATTTAGTTCTTCGTAAGGATTCGTCTAGGTTTGAATTATCATCTTAGTCTATTAAAGTCAACTGGTTTGCTTAGCTATCTTTGATTTCCTCATTGTAAGTAGGATTTCATGATAAAGATACTTAAAGATAAATAATTCAATAACCGTAAGGGAGTTTAATAAATAAAACTAACATGTCTTAAAACTTGTTAGAAACTTATAAGTGTCTTCTTGAGAAGGGTCAAGGGTCCTTTTCGGGTTGTCTTTCAAGTGTTTTATCTTACGATCCCATTTACATAACTTAATTTTCCTAGTTAATTGATAGCCATAACTTAGGGATTTTAGCTTAGGTAGTTACTTACATCATCTGAATTATCCAAAGTAATTTACTAGTTTATTAGTCTTTTAATTAAATTAGGGTTCCTATTAGTTTACTGTTTGAATATTAATTAGGGTTTATAAGTAATCATTAAGTTTTATTGTTATTTAATTAACTACATTTAAGTTTAGTTTAACATTTATTAGTTTAACCCCCCCCCCCCCTTTAATAATAATATCTAAAAAGCCATATCAGTTAGTTGATTGTAATTAGCTAGTTATGTAATTAAAGAGTCTCATAGGTTCGATATCCTGACTTACTTAGCTATACTAGAGTCGACCGGTACACTTGCCGGTTAGTAGTTTAAGAGTCTAGAGTATTACTTAGTGACTAGATTAGCATATTTTAGTTACTAATTGTTTGACTACTTTTAGCACATCAATCAGATTAACCTCATATTATATTGAGAATTCAATAGACTTATATAAACAATTACACAACAATCACTCTATAA
>NW_027501783.1:0-56280 GCF_021521415.1 Bidens hawaiensis
GGATTTGGATCCCGACCCTCCATGACCTTAGTGAATTAATCATGGACGAAGCGCATAGATCGAAATAATCCATACATCCGGGATCGGATTTGACTATTGATGATACGGATATCTGAAAGGATTTTTATTAATGGTCGAGTTTGGAGAAAGATATGGTCACGTGTATTGGTGAATATTGAGTTATGCAAGAGATAAGGCTGCATACCGAAAACCCTTGGGAACGCCAGTATGACAGAAAATTCGCCAATGATAGTGGGAATAAATTACATTGGATTTCGGGATGCAAATTCCAAGATATATATCAAAGGCATGAGGAAAATTGGGTAATCGCGGATTGATTAACCAATCCTCACATTTCATCCCAATCTATGACGATTACCACAATGAATTCTCGCCCAAATTCATGATGTTGAAATGGTAACTCGTCGTGGAGTACCATTTTCAATGATCTCAGATCGAAATAGTCATCCTACTTCCATTATTGGAAGGCGGGGAAGGAAGCATCGAGAGCTTGAAGCTTTCTATGGGTGAAGTGATTATCACCAATTTGTTAAATCGAAAATGGGCGTCACTCAAGCCATAATATTTGCATTGATTCGAGAATCAACCGATCGGATTTATAATGCTTAAGAGAAGTTGAAAGTAGCGCGAGGATTGGCAAAGAATTTATGTCAACGTTCAAAGGAAACCATTGTCACTAAATAGAGGTGACAAGGCTTTTTAAGGCATCACCTTAGAAAGGTGATATGAGATTTGCCAAAACCGAAAATAGCTCCTTAATATATTGGGCCTCATGAGATTATCTCCATGATTGGTCACTTAGTTTATTAATTAAAGTATTCCAGGGGCTAAGTACTATACATGATGTTCTGCCATGGATACGGATTGAAAAGTGCCTAAGCGATGAGGCAACGAAAGTACTAGTAATAGAGGTACTCATAGAAGAGATGTTTGATATCATAACTAATTCCGTAGTGATAGTAGACGGGAAAACTAAACAGTTTGGACATACCAAGCTTTATTAATTAAGATTAAGTGGAATTCACAGCGAGGACCAGATTATACTTGGTAACGCGAGGATGAATTCTGAAGGAAAAACCCCCCACCTTTCTCTCGAAAGGAGATAGTGGGCGTGTAAAATTTCGGGGACGAAATTTCTTAACGGGGGGAGAATGTAACGGTTCCGGCAAATTCAGGTATACCCTAGCCGGAATATACTATTTACGTGTTATTTAATATTAAATATATGAATTATAATGTGTTTATACGAGTATATAAGATTCACAGTACGAATTATACTCGAATGTACAGCTAGTCGTATTGAAATTACGATTAATTGATTATGCGATCAAACGAGCGATAGTTATTGAAACCCGAATGAATCGAGGGTTCAATTATAGACGAGATATATGATATTTAGTGATGTTACGAAGTATTAAAGCTTCGGGATAAGTGGATTAAAGCACAGAAAAAGGATTTCGATTTAATAGTACGTCGGTACGTTAAACGAAACCTTTAATACCAAACCGAGCAAGAGACGACCGATCAAGCCGAAAAAGATGCACGATAATTAATGATATGATGTTTTAAGTTAATAAACATCATGGTTTAAGTTTTAAAGTTTTTAAATCGGTTTTATATAAATTTCTTTTTTAAAAGCCGAAAAACGACCGTTTTAAGCCGAATTAGACGTTTAACTGAAAAACGAACTGAACCAGATTATCCAAAACATTATCCAGATCACGGAAATCCAAATGAGTGGACTAGATTGAACAAGTGGGTCCCACCCCACCCATCCTTTAGTCCGATCGGACTTCCCACACACAAACCATTTTCATTTTCTTTTTTCACACACCCCAACTCAACAAACCTTCAACTCTCTCAACCTTTGATCAAAAACCCGAGTTTTCAAGCAAGAACACAAGGTAAAAACCGAGTTGTAATCGTGTTTATCTTCCTTTCTTAGGTTTTCTTTCAAGAAAATAAGGTTTCAAATGAAAAATGGGTGAAAACCCGAGATGAAACCGATTCTTGCATGATCAAGTGATGTATACGGGTTATACAGAGGATCTTGGTCCAAGAAATGAGTTAAACGAGTCAAAAACGAATTTTTTACGGTTAAAATCTATGTTTTTATATCATAACCGTAACCATGAAAGAAATGGCTTGATCGTGAGTATAACTTGCTTGGTATTGTGGTATGTTGTTTGTAGGCTCTGTATTTAGTGGTAGATAAGGCGGAAAGATGAGTTTGTAGCTTGTAGTGGCGGAAAACGAAAGGTATATTCGGTTTTTGTCGGTGTAAGTGTTTTTGGACAGATTTTTTGGTCGTTTAGAGTTAGGTCACGAAATTTTACAGAGGTGTTAAACACATGGAAATATGAGTTCTGTGAATTTTTGGTAATTTTTGGATGAAGGATGAATATTTGGTGAATTTAATGCTCGGTTTTGGCCAAAAATGGTGACAAATAGTTAAATATCATGAAAAATTCTGGAAAATGGTGGATAAGCTTTTCATATCATGCATAAGTCACACACAAAATTTTAGGTCCGTTGGAGAAGTCTAAGTAGGCTTTTCGGTTAAACGAGTTCTAGGGATTTCTAGCTCGGTTTTAGTAAAAATGGCATTTAAAGGAAGATTTTGGTTTGGAAAAATTATAGGGGACTATGTGGATGGCAGGGGACATCCAGGAGAAATTTGGGATTTTTCTAAGATCGTTTGGTATTTACGGCATATTTAGTGTTTAAATGGTGTTTAAAAATAGATAAGTAAATTTTAAATATAAGAATTAATTCTGGAAATATTTTTATAAAATTCCCCACTGTTAAAAAGTGATTTGTGCAAAATTTCAAGATTCGAGAGTAAACGGATAATTATTTGTGCTAATTATCAAACTTTTAAAGTAAAACGCGTAAACCGGTGAAGTTCGCTTAAGCGAGCTGACTGGTGTACAAAAACCCTAAAAATGAACTATTTTCATATAAATGAGCTAAACAAGTAAAAATAAATCATCCGAAAATAATTCGGATGATTTGAGTAATTTTAATCTATTTTAATAGTTTCCGGTACGCCAAAGACGGAAACGGGTCCCGCGGCCAATCGGGACGTCTAAACCGAGCTATAATTTCACATCTTTAATTAAATTATCCGTCAACCACTATTTTCGGGTCATGTGTGACCAAACTCATTTTTGAAACATAGAAACGGATAACAGTGCTAGGCACGCAAAACGAGAAAAACGACTAATAGTAGTTGTGACCTTGGAACTCTAAACGACATCACAATCTGAGTCCGGAGAAGTGTATCTGGGTTAACCTTGCCCCCAGAACGGGTACAGTGCTGGGTTGACAGTGTCCCCAGGTGTACCGATTGATAAGATTAAAGATTATATAAAACAATAATCGTATAATAATGATCGTAGGGATCATATTACAGATTGGACGAGTTAACTGATATTGATTGTTGTTACCCTACTTGCATGTGCTAAGGTGAGTTTTCACGAGCCCCTTTTTACTGAAATGTTTTAAATATTTTCCCGGGACGGAAAGCATGTTTCTATCAAAATGATCAAGTACGTGCTGAACGCATGGAAATGAATGTATTTATATAATGTCAATGTACGGGAATCGTACGGTAATGTATTGAAATGGTAATTGTTTGAGTGTTAATATTGTAAGGTCCCGCAACAGTTTCTGGGGTAACAGAGTTCCCAGAGGTTATTGGAAGTATGTTTCTGGGGTAACAGAGTTCCCAGAGGTTATTAAAGGTGTTTCTGGGGTAACAGAGTTCCCAGAGGTTATTGGAAGTATGTTTCTGGGGTAACAGAGTTCCCAGAGGTTATTAAATGTGTTTCTGGGGTAACGGAGTTCCCAGAGGTTATTGGAAGTATGTTTCTGGGGTAACAGAGTTCCCAGAGGTTATTAAATGTATTTATGGGTTGACAGTGTCCCCAGATAATATTATATTATGATATGGATTTATCATGGTTTACTAAAATTGTGAAACTCACCAACTATTCGTAGTTGACCCGTTTTCTCACATGCTTTTCAGGTACAACTAAGATAAAGTGATTGATTACGTGCTAAGTGCTTGATGTTTGTAAAGTTTGCGTGCTGGACGTTAGAATACATTATAACAGATAGAATTATGAATCGTATTGTACGATGTGCGTATCACCTAGACGGTTATGAAAAATGAGATAATGTAATTTTGAAGTATATTAATGCATTCGGTTTTCTTTATAAACAATGTGGTTGATATCAGAGGCGTCTGTTGCATCCCGTGTACGTTTCCGCTGCGGTTACGGGGTGTTACAGAACTTGGTATCAGAGCCATTGGTTATAAGAGAATTAGGATGTCTTTAAAAGATACCTAAAATATAACCAGTAGCTCAAGTATTATAGGATCTGAATATCAACTAATAATTTATAGTGACGAGGTCTGGATGAACTTGGATGGACAAGTGAGTTGTTATGGTCCGGAACATAATAACAGACTTGTCCGCACGAGGGAATTCAGGGGAATGTCACGGGGTACATTAATAGGTAAAAATGGCAACATATGTGTACAGTATATAATATTATTTATATGTGCTAGTGTGTATATATATATATACGTGTGCATATCTTGTGGGTTCAAGTATTGGGAAATAAGACCCGAATAAGGAACCGAGGGATGTGATAATAAAAAGTACCGAGGATGCTGAAAATTTCTAGAGCATCGGTTGGTGATAAGTCGGACTTATCGGGTTATAGTTATGATGGTACCAAATCAAATCTCCCGTTTGACATTAACCAGAAATGTCTAGTAACCGTCACTCCCAACCAAAAATTGATAAATCCCATACCCTACCAACACCGGTACCGCCTATTCTAATAACTTCCTATGTTATCCTTACATCCGTTAGATGTTTACACCTATGTATGCTCGAATAGAATGATTACCTATACACAAAGAAGTGTTGGAATCATTATGGCATAGTTGGTTGTTCGTTCGTAGGAGGTATACTGTGTATGCCGGATATACGAATAGACACGGATATTATAACTCCGTGGTACGTAATCGTTCGGTGCTCACGGTGAGCATGTATCAGTTATGCTGACATGCAAAAGGATATTGAAATCAAGCATATTAAACATTGATCTTGGTTGAGAAAGGTCTATATGTCAGTTGGTGACAAGGGTTATGAAACATATTTAAACGTTAACCGATGTCAGGTTAAGTCCATATGTTATTATATTTGTGGGACATATATACTAGATGCCGGTATGTGTAATATATATGATAATGTTTGGTGTGTATGTGTACCTGTTGTTATGATTGAGCTGGTAACGAGTTATACGGTGAGATTAGTATTGATTACTGCGTACGGGATGAGTACGGCAGAATGACATAAAAAGAGTAACTCCAATGATGGAGATTGATATGATTCAGTTGATTGCTCGAAGATAGCAGATGATGATACCGAATGTCGTATCACAGCTCACTGCTAGTATTGATGCGAATGTGATCGCAGAATTATAGATCGAGCAATCACATGATTTTGAATATTTCAATTCTTAGTGTTATTACTAAGAGTGATATTGTCCCACCGGATACTATTGTAACTACAAGTATTAGTTGTAAACTAAACATGAATAGTATTCGTAATGAATTAGATCCGGTATGAAGGATATGTTTGTTGTTTGTGGTAAGGAAATTATTAATAGCTTACTGATGGTAAAGGGAGGAATGGATTAGCGAGTGGATAGAAAAGATCGAAATGGTTAAGGATATTGGTAAGAGTCTAGAACATTGTGTAGTGAAATATGCTACAGGTATGTTGGTAGATTATGTTGTATCGTGATGGAACACGATGGTACAAATTTATAGTTAGAAAAATTATTGCTCAAATAATATGTTCGGGATTTAAAATTCTTGTGCCAGAGCACTTTTATTCGATTAATTAAGTTCAGAGACTGGAAAATGAGCTATGAAAGATAGAAATGTTGTGTGATGGTCACTTAGAACGCGCTAATCGTTTAAAGGAATTGTCATGTCTGGTAACATGGCTAATTACTCCTGAAACTAAGCGAAGTGAGCGCAATATTGGGGACAACTCCATCAATAAGGAGTATAGCCAATCATGTAAAATATACGACCTTTGGAAGGGTTGTGTCACAAACCAGCATCGATATATTTGACTCTATGACAAGTGGACTGGAAGGACGTTAGGTGAGACGTCGGGTAATAAAGAAGAGAAACGATAAAGGTATAGTGCAAGATAGGCTTTGGATAAGTAGGTATACCCTACAAACCAGAATTATACTAAGACTAGTTCTGGTGCGAAAACATGAACCGCATAAAGGGTCCTTCTCTAACTGTGGAAAATATGGTTATCGGCAGGAAGAAGAATGTCGGGTGATAGTAGGCCACAGGTATGGTAAAGATGGACGTAATGCCCCAAATTGTAGAACCAATTGAAGCCGTGTGAACCGGCAATCCCAACCCATTCGTGTACAACCACTCCGAAACCAACAACTTCAATAAACAATCCATTCAAAAAGACTAAATTATGCCAAACAGTTGTACTTGCTATGAATGTGGCAGTACAGAACGTTTCAAGAGAAATTGCCCAAAGTTGAACCAAGGTGTCATTGGAAGACGAACCTCATGACAAGCATCAACCTCTGATCGAGCAAGGAGCCGTGCTTTTGTGAGTAATTCAAATAAGGCACGTCATGATCCAAAAGTGGTATTAAGTATGTTGTGATTTTAAATCAATAGGCTTCAGTGATAAATTTACGGTCGTCGATAGAAGTTAGTTCCTGTTAACCTCCTACCCTTTGGAAAGATACCGATTAGTGAAACTATAGAACCCTATACTGTAGAATCGCTAACGGTAAATCCCTAATGGTTAACTAAATTGTACGGAATTGTCCTATTATTCTGATCGATTAACCTTTCCTTATTGACCTACGACCAGTAGAGCAAAGAAGTTTTGACGTAATGGTTAGCATGGATTGGCTAACTCAACATGAAGTAGAAATCAAATATGAAAAGAAGATGATTAGAAGGAGAAACACATATATATAGCAATATATATGTGTTGGGTACAGAAAAATATATAACATACAGAGAAAAGTGTACGGTATTATGTTGCCACTCAAATCTCATCTTGAGATGTTATAATATTTACGACAAGAAGACGTGGTGTATTTGACAAACATGATTGCCAAAGTATTTAAAAGAAAACATATAAAAGATATCCCGGTGGTGCTCAAATTTCCACAAGTTTTCCCAGAAGAACTTCCTGGATTACCGCCAACCCGACAGGTCGAATTCAGAATCGATTTAATACCTCAAGCTGGCCCTGTTGCTATAGCATCTTACCGACTTGCGCCAACTGAAATGCAAGAATTGTTGGATAAGGTTTTATACGACCTAGTTAGTCACCATGGGGTGCACCAGAGTTAATTGGGAAATGAAGGACGGAAGTGTTAGGATATGTATTGATTAGAGAGAATTAAATAAAGTGATGATCAAGAGTAGGTACTCACTTCTTCGAAGTTAATGATCTGTTTAACCAACTGCAAATGGCGAATTATCTTTAGAAAATTGATCTTATACATAGTTATCACCAAATGAAAAATCCAAGAGGAGGACGTTGCAGCAACAGCGTTGCGGACTCGCTACGGCCATTATGAATTCTTATTCATGCCGTTCGGGTGAACAAATGCGCAGGCAGTATTCATGGAACTCATGAATCGAGTCTGTAAACCTTACTTTGACAAATTTGTCATAGCATTCATTGATGATATTTTGGTATATTCGCAACGTAAAGAAGAGCACGAACGACGATTAAGGAAAGTTGTGGGAGTGTTAAAACAAGAAGAGCTATATGCGAAGTTTTCAAAATATGATTTTGAATAAAGAAGGCATAATCCCTTGGTCATATTGTAAAGCAACAAAGATTTCACAAAGATCCAAATAAGATAGAGACCATTAAAATTGTGCCAAGCGCCGATTTTAAGTCTCCCCGATGGAGACGATGGTTTTGTCGCGTATTGTGACGCATCGCGTAAAGGGTTAGGATGCGTGTTGACGCAGTATATCAAGGTTATAGCCTATGTTTCCCGACAGTTAAAAGTACACGAGTAAAATTACACTACTCAGGACTTAGAACTGGGAGCGGTTATCTACGCACTTAAAATGTGGAGACATTGTCTCTACGATACGAAGTGCACCATCTTCACCGATCATAAAAGTTTGCAGCACATATTTGATCAGAAGGAACTGAATATGAGGCAACGAAGATGGGTCGTAAATCGTTGGAATTTCAAGTAGGCGATAAGGTTTTACTAAAAGTGTCACCATGGAAAGGAGTTGTACGATTCGGCAAGAAAGGAAGGTTAAGTACACGTTTTGTGGGACCATTTGAGGTATTAGAACGAATCGGTACTGTTGCTTATCGCTTAGGATTGCCAGAAGAGATGAAAGGAATACATGATGTATTTCATGTCTCTAACTTACGTAAGTGTCTAGCTAACGAAACTCTAACCATGCCTTTGAAAGATGTCGAAATCAATGAAAATCTAAAATTTGTAGAACAACCTCTACAAGTGGAAGATTTCCAAGTTAAGCAACTTAAACGTCAAAGGCTAAAGTTAGTCAAGATACGATGGAACTCCCGAAGAGGACCTGAGTTTACTTGGGAGTTAGAATCAGAGATGAGGAAGAAATACCCACATCTGTTCTGAGCGAATCTCGAGAACGAGATTCATTCTAAGGTGGGGAGGATGTAACATCACAAAAATTTTGGTTCAAATTTGACAAATTAATAAAACTTAAGAACTAAAAATATTCATAGCAAATGTAAAGAGAAAAATAAGACAAAGAATGGAAGTAGTTTATGTTAAGGAATGGAGTAAGGAGACTCCATCCCACATCGGAGAAAGAAAGAAAAAAAAAGCACTTTATAAGGAGAGAACATTCCATGGAAATGTTCTTAAGTGGCCAAACACTCTCCCTAGTCCTAGCGGAGGGTGCGAAGCACCCGACGCGCACTGGCATGGGCGCAATGTGGCGCTATGATGGCGCACTTCGCACGCTCGCATCGCCGCTTAAGAGCCGCCTTTGTATTTTTGGATGATGATAAGATCAAGATATGGCAAGTTACCAAAAGACCATGGACTAAAAATGAACAGATTCAAAGTTTTGCATCTTCGAGATACGCGAAGAATCCAAGTTGTGCATCTTCGCGATACGCGAAGATGCAGTACACGTGGAGAGACAGGAACGACACGTGGCGACACATGGCAAGCCTACGCGGCGACTCAGCGAAGCTAGTGCAGCTTCGCGATACGCGAAGGTGCACAAAAATTTCTATAAATAGGCCGGCCATGGGGGGTGGTCCTCACCATCCAACTCACACTTCCCAATTACACATTGTCTCGATTTACGTGCCACGACCCGAGATGGCGATATCCTGACAAGCCTTACCTCGAAATGCGTGCCATAACCCTACTTAAATACCCTCTCGACTTTCCTTCAAGTAGAAGTGTTGTTCAAGTAAAGCACAAGCATTTCTATAAATAAGTCATTCAAGGTAGGGGTTCTGCCCGATTATTATAATATAAATGGCTTAGACCCTAGTCAGGGATATAGCCCGTACCTTGATTTTATAAAGTGGAAATAGGATTTTATAAAGTCGAGATTATAGATAAAATAATACTTCTTTATTTTATATAAAGATTTTATAATAGGAATTTGAAATATATGTTTTCTTCACGAAGAAGAAACAAAGGTTTATAAATGATTAAAAAGAAAGGACTAGAGGTCCTTATATTTATAAAGAGATAAAATGTCAAGGTAAAGGTTATGCAATCGGACTAAAGGTCTGAAGCTAGATCGTTGATCTAGTACTTATAAAATGTTATTCTCGTACTATAGGTCCGAGGTAACGAGACAAATTGGGGAGAAACACCAACCAAGAAGAAAGGTGAATGCGTCCAACCTTTTATAAAACAAAGTCTTAAATGTTTGCATGGGATTATATCCCTAAAACTTTATAAACAAAAGTAATACTGGCCCTCAGGCTATTGTATACGTTTGTCTGGATCCTTACATATGTGGGCAGACGGTGGGCACACCGCACCACACTTGCTAATGCCTCCGCCACGTTGGGCCGGACCTAAGTAATGTCCGAGAGGGGATTATCTCGTGTATATTGAATAGTTGCCAAGACCTCGATGCTGCGATATCGCTGAGAGGTTTCAAGTATAACTAGAGGTTTATAATAGTATATTTAACTTGATTGTTTCCTAAGCCACGATGGGCTGGGTCACAAGATACCCGAGGGGATAATTAAGTAACTTAAAATATTTTGAGTCAGCGTGTTCACCAGCATGTGTTGCTGACGTATTTTTTTATAACTATTTTACAGATAATGAAGGATAGGTGTTTGGAGACAGAGGATAGCCGTTAGACGATCTGATGGCTCAAAGGATGTTTTAATATTAAAATAATATAAATCATGGTTTTAATACCCAAACACTTTTGTATAACTTAACGGGTGTTTCAAACCCCGTGATTTGAATATAATAATATTTTATTAAAAGTCTTCCGCTTTACAACCTTTAACTCTGATGTATTTACAAAACAGGTACCAACGTTGGGTTGTCACGCCCAGGCCCTGAGCGGGGTGTGACACACCATGAAGCAGCTTATCAGCTGCAGAATGGAACAAGGATCACCTGTTAGTGCGCATGCCGTCAAGATGAAAGGGTACATCGAACAACTAAGGAAACTTGATTATCCCCTGTCAGATGAAATGACAGCGGATTTCATCCTGAACTCTCTTCCCAGCTCTTACGACCAGTTCGTAATGAATTTCAATATGAATGGCTGGGTGAAGACAGTGCCGGAGCTTCATGGATTGCTCAAGACGGCTGAGATGAATATTCCCGCTAAAAACAATCAAGTCCTTACGGTTCGATCTGCTGGTGTCATCAAGCCTAAACCCAAGAACCGGGGTCATAACGGTAAAGGCAAGAAGAAGGTTACTGTTGCTGCCAGGTCTGCCACCAACACTAACAAAGGTATTGCAAAGGTACCACCGCCGCCTCCTGAGGAGCGCCAGTGATACAAGTGCAACAAAATGGGACACTGGAAACGTAACTGTCCCGACTACCTTGCTGAGCTAAAAAGGTAGAGGACCAATGGTGAAAGCTCCTCTAAAGGTATTTTTATTTACGTTATTGAACTTTTCACCGTCTCTAGCAACACATGGATATTTGATACCGGATGTGGTTACCACATCGTTAATGTCTTGCAGGAGCCTGAAAACTGGAAGAGGCTGAAACAAGGCAGCATGGAACTCATCGTTGGTGATAGGAAGAGAGTCCCAGTTCTTGCAACTGGCACATATCGTTTTGCTTGTCCGTCTGGCCTTGTAGTTACTTTGGATAACTATTTGTTTGCACCTGGTTTGACCAGAAACATTATTTCAGTTTCTTTATTATTTGAACAAGGATTTAAGTACGTTTTTAATAGTAATGCTATTTCTGCCTACTTGAATGATATCGTTTATTTTGAGGCTAAACCTCGAAATGGTATTTATGAGGTTGATGTTCAAATAAACAATAATGTATATAATCTTTCTAAGCGTATCATATCTGGCATCAATGATACATTTCTATGGCATTGCCGACTTGGCCACATAAGCAAGGCACGAGTTAAGAGACTCCAATCCGAAGGGATTCTTGAATCCACAGGACCGGACTCTTTTGATGACTGCGAATCCTGCTTAGCTGGCAAACTCGCCAAAGGCTCCTTCACTCATAAGAACGAACGAGTAAAGGATCTGCTAGGAATCATACATACTGATGTATGCAGTCCCTTCAAAACCATGTCTAGGAATCATGAAAGATACTTCGTTTCTTTTATTGACGATTACAGTCGATATGCATATGTGTATCTCATGAAACACAAGCATGAAACCTTTGAAAAGTTCAAGAGTTTCAAAACAAAGTGGAAAACCAACTCGGGAAAACTATTAAAATGCTTCGATCAGATCGAGGCGGAGAGTATCTCAGCTCAGAATTCATACATCATCTAAAAGAGCGTGGAATTGTTTCACAGCTCACTCCACCCGGCACACCCCAACACAATGGCGTGAGCGAGAGGAGAAATCGAACCTTGCTAAACATGGTCCGATCGATGATGTGTAGAACTAACTTGCCTCACTCCTTTTGGATCTTTGCCCTTTTGACCGCCACCCGCATTGTCAATCTGGCTCCAACTAAAAAGGTAAGCAAAACCCCATATGAGATATGGCATGGACGAAAACCCAATTTGTCTTTCCTTAGAGTATGGGGATGTGATGCTTATGTCACTAGTGATTCTTACGATAAGCTCGATCCTCACGGCGTAAAAGTTATTTTCCTCGGATACTATAACCAAAGCGGATATTATTTCTTCCATCCTGATACAAATGTGATTTCTATCAAAAGAAAGGGCCACTTTCTAGAGAAGGAAATTCTCAATCGAGGAACTGGAGATAATATTGTCGATCTTGAAGAAATTCAAGAACTACAAACTACCGCTGAGGAAGTTGGAACGTCTGATCAACAAGTTGTTTTTGCTGATACATCGGACATGAACACAAGCGTTCGCAGAAGTAATAGGACTTGCATACCAAACTCTAAATACCTATGGCATCTAGATGGTCCCGAGGTCCTCTTAGTAGCCGAGTCAAGTGACGAGCCTACTAATTACAAATCTGCTATCTTAGATCCGGAATCTGAGAAATGGCAGGATGCCATGAACGCCGAGATGCAATCCATGCGTAACAATCAAGTCTGGAACTTGGTTGAGCTACCCCCCGAGCAAATGGATCTTCAAGAAGAAAAATGACATGCATGGAAATGTACAGACTTATAAAGCACGGCTAGTCGCGAAAGGTTTTACTCAAACTCAAGGTATTGACTATGATGAAACCTTCTCGCCCGTCGCTATGACTAAGTCGATAAGGATATTACTTGCCATAGCCGCGTACTATGACTACGAGATATGGCAAATGGATGTCAAAACTGCTTTTCTTAATGGACATCTTTCTGAAGATGTCTATATGATTCAGCCTGAAGGTTTTGTCGATCCTAAATATCCTAACAGGGTGTGCAAACTGAATAAGTCCATTTACGGACTTAAACAGGCATCTCGCAGCTGGAATCTTCATTTTGATGAGAAAATCAAAGAGTTTGGTTTTATCAAAAATGAAGATGAGCCTTGTGTTTAAAAAAGGCTAGTGGGAGCACTATATCATTCCTCATCTTATATGTGGATGACATACTGATCATTGGAAACAACATCCCTATGCTTATAGAAGTTAAGAACTGGTGGGCTCTTGTTTCACAATGAAAGATCTTGGTGAAACTGCTTATATTCTAGGAATTAAGATCTACCGAGATAGGTCTAAGCGGCTTCTAGGGCTGAGTCAAAGTACATACATAGACAAAGTAATGGCACGCTTCTCTATGGATAACTCCAAGAAAGGAGCTCTCCCCATGGCTAAAGAACCGTGTTGAACAAATCGCAATCTCCAATAACGGACATTGAAACTAAGCACATGCAAGCAATTCCATATGCTTCAGCGATTGGTTCTATCATGTATGCTATCTTATGTACTAGACCTGACGTCTCGTATGCACTGAGCATGACTAGTCGTTTTTAGCAGAACCCTGGCATTGCCCACTGGACTGTTGTGAAGAACATTCTGAAGTACCTGAAAAAGGACGAAAGACATGTTCTTGGTGTTTGGAGGAGTGGAAGAAGAACTCACTGTAAGGTGTTATACTGATGCTAGCTTCCAGAATGACCGAGATGTTTCTCGCTCACAATCTGCTTGGATGAAGAAATTCATAGCCCACCTCGATCTTGTCCCAAGTTTTCTGAAACCGATCGACGTAATCTGTGATAACACAGGAGCAATTGCTTGCTCAAGCCAAAGAGCTCAGATCTCATCACAGGGCCAAGCACATTCTAAGTAAGTTCCACTATATACATGATATACTGGAATGAGGAAACATCATAATAAGCAAAGTAGACACAGATCAAAACCTAGCCGACCCGTTCACTAAACCGATGACTCAGGACAAGCATGATCATCACAGAGATGCTATCGGTCTTAGATTAGCTAGTAGTTTATTTTGATTTAGTATTTGGATGTGTGAACATTTCAAACAGTTATACTTTAAGTTCTCTTTTGATTTAATGGTTAAATGCAAATGTTGAATAATATAACTGTGTTCGATTTTAATACGTTTAATCCATGAATATTGTATTCTAAATTGTTCGTAGTCGGTCAGACTCGTGGGAACGACTTTGAATTAAGACTATTCTGACTTTGGACTCAAGGAGTTGACTTCCAAACTCACAGACCTCATTATGAATGACGTTGGATGTAACTCGCATCAAATCATCTTCATGGATCTTAGTCATAAGATGTTTTGATACTGGTATACTCATTTAGTATCCTCAGACCTGAGATACATATTAGAACTTTCGTTTACTAAAGGTTATTCTTTGATCAGTGTCAACCGCTATCGCATAACTGCTAGCTATAAAGGCATTGGTTAGGAATGATCTGAAGTTCAGTGAGAGTTGTATGTAATCAAGATGGGATTCTGTACTCTTACATGATATGTAACAGTTAGACATCTTGGCGTCCTCGTTGATTCAAACTGGTAAGGTGTGAGGCCTCACCCAAACTAACTGTGTGTTTGATTGGACCACTTTGATTCTAGATCGAGAACTATAATGATTGAACGCCATATGAGATTGAACCTGATCCATGTCTCATTGTTCAATTGATGTCTTATACAGAAAGGATAGATGACAACGATTACCATAAATTCGTTATCTTGCAATAGTGTATTCCAAGATTATTTTGGTTAATGAATTTAAAATGTTATAACCTGTTGGGGGCAGCTATGTGTAGCTAGAGCACCACTGGTTGTCAGTATTGAGTAACTTAACAAGAAACCGTCCAAGTGGGAGACTGTTGAAATTATGGACCGGTTCGGGTAAGTCAATACGGCCAACCGGGTTATGACCCGTAAGAGTTACACCGTGAGGTAACGAACCATTAACCCGCTTAAGTTAGTTAACCGGGTTAGACACTTTAACGAGATAAAAATTACATGGAGCAGACTTTGGAGTAAGAATTGGACTTGTTGGCCCATTAGGTCTATAACTAATGAGATTAGTTAAACCTAATAGGAGGCTATATAAATATATGATATTTTAATAACCTGACAACTAATCCTAACAAGTCCATCTCATCCTTCCTCCATCCAACAGCCGGCCACCTGCTTCACCGCTGACATCACCGCCAACGCCTGACCAGCCACCGCCGCCTGTCTGCCACCGCCTGCCGGTGCCACCGATGCCTGTCTGCCGCTTGTCCGCCGCCTGCTGCCGCCCACCGCCGCTATCCGTAATCACCACCGCTGCCGTTGCCGTCGTGCACCGCCACCGTTGGTCGTTGATCTCGTTGTGTCACCTAGCTCGGTTCGTTAGCCTTCGGTGTCTCAACCGGTTAATTATTAACCAAGGTAAACTTAAATATATTGTTAGTTTATAATTATCTGTAACCGGATCCTGTCGAGTTTAGTTTTTAGTGCTGATTAATTATATATATTTTGCTGCGTATAATTATTAATTAATATGATTAATTATTATTTGTCACGTTTATTGAACCGGATTTAATAAACAAAATTCTAACTGATCACCACTGAAACCCAACACGGTTAACTAGAGCTCGTCTTGTAAGCAGACGTGAACTTTTGGCATGATGAACTATAAATTGGACCGTGGCTTGAGCCGCACAAACAAATATCCCACCGTTCTCCGAACAATTAGAATGATAAATCCATTTATATATAAAAAAAATTGAGAGTGATCAGAATAAATCCATTTCCACAGTTCTAACGCATTTGCCTCAACGCGAGAGGTGGGCTTACATAAAGGTTTTAGCGCACAAACTTTTTTATTTGTTTTTAATTTTATATGTTTGTGCTAACGCTTTGATATTTAATGTGCCCCAATGTGTTGACACATGTTTACTTTGATTTAAATTCTGCAAAGAATATTTCGAATATCAACCGAGTTGTGTTTCCAAGAGGGCAAAATACCCACTATCACAAAAGATCAAAGAAAGCTAAAAAAATCTCTCTAGAAGACACAAAATATCAAATTTGTTTTCAAACCTTAACCCTAGATAACCCAAATCTCAAACATGTGTTTGAGAATAGGGACCAAGCCTTTCCAGCAATAGGGCCTAGGGACCGATATGCGAGTAGTTTCTTGCTTGATAATTGTTATATTTACCAACTAACGCACGCATCCTTTATATCATTTACACATTTATATACCCATAGTAGTATGAGATTTGAACCTTCAATCTCATCATGAGGAGCGTTTTTTCATCACACCTTGATGCCATTAGACTAATGTTAAAATTAATGTGTGTGATTATGCGTCACTCGAAAAGATAAACACAACAACTACAATGATGAAGACGAAGGAGTCAACTGGTACAAGTAACAATTTAAGCCAAAAAAAAACAGAGAGAGAGAGAGAGAAAAAGAAACTACTAAGGGGCTATTTGGAATTCCTTATTTTCACCTCCTTATAACTTAAAAAGAGAAGTCATAAGTTACAAAAGTGTAACTTATCAACATTTTCTCTCACATAATAAGGAAACCCAAACACTTTTTTTTAACTTATCATAAGTTATAAGTTATAAGGAGGTAAAAATAAGGAATCCCAAACAGCTCCTAAATATGTTATTATTCGATGAGAATTATTAAAAAATACTAAACTATTATGAGAAAAAAAAACACAAATCTGAATGATATATAGTTGTTTTTTTATCATTGGTTCAATGGTTCATATGTCACAAATGCTACCTTTTCAAAATACACATTTTTATGTTATCCGCATAAAAATAAATCATTAAATTAAACTAATCTATTCTTATATGGTTTACTTTTGTACCGTTAAACAGCACATGTATAGATAACACTACCATGATTAGATTATATACATAAGCGAACAATCAAACTATTCTTTGACTTTCTACTTCGGAAGAAATTACATTAATATTATTTTCTTTGTTTAGAATTTTTTAAGATTGAAGAAAAAAAAAAGAGTGAATTTTGATGTTGGTGTTCTGACTATTCTCCTAATATATAATATAACTGACTCCTGGTATAAAAGAAAATTATACAATTTTGGGTAGGAGATTTTTTTATCCATACCTAACCATATTTTTACAAGTTCATATGTATGTTTTATACATGAAGCGTGTTAGAATTGGAAAGTAAAGAAAATCAACTCTCTCTTTTTTTCAGCTTTTTTGGAGTGGGGGTGGCAAAAGAAGATGTAGACGTACTGTTTGAATAAAATTAAAAAAATATTTTTCTGCTTACATTTTAGATCTTTTTTTCAGTGTTCTTCCAACCCAGTATATATAGAGAATTTAAAAAGTAAAAAGGCGATTATTGTATATCTTCATTTTTTTTTATCTATCTACGTGTATTTTATTAGTTTCATACTGTATTTGCTTCTATTTTCCCATTCAAGATTATACCATAGTTGTTTAAACCTTTGTGAAGAAGCCATCGTAAGATTTCAACACATAATATAATAAGTAAAATATAATATACAATAATTTGTATATAATATATCATCTTCCTCTGGTTGGACGTATCACATATGGGTGTACATGCTGGATTGAATTAATCATAAATACTAAACCCCCACCCAATACCCTATGAATTTGGGTTGGTCCTTTTACTCGATTAACTATTTACAGGATCCCATTGATTAGTAAGGTATTGATGGATTCCCTGACATGTTAAAAAAATAATTTAATAACAAAAATATCAATGACTAAACACATATAGCCAGTATTTATATTCTTTAAGGCTAGAAAATTCTATGTAGAGGTGAGCTTCCCTGTCATGATTGATATAGACATAGGTGCAAACTTGGATCATTTTAAACATCCCAATTGTTCTTGAAACATGATCAATTGATCATACTGATTAAATTATTTGCCCATTTCGATCCCTAAACTCGTTCGTGTATAGTTAGTTGCACTATCACATGATGTGACCAAAATATTAGGGACAATGGGACATAAAGAAATCTAAGGCGAAAACGATAGAATGTATTACGTAGATGAAATCACAAGAGAAAAGGCATGAAGCTTTCCTAATCTTTTTTAAGGCATGGATTGAGAAAAGGCATGAAGCTTTCCTAATCTTTTTTAAGGCATGGATTGTGCATGCTTGCTTGTTATGATGTCACCATATACATAACCCTCAAGAAGATCTATATAACAAAATATAAACATAAAATGTAATTGTCATGGATAATACATGATATTTACGTATGACATAAGTCATATAACTACCACAAATCAAGTTGTTGCCTTTTCCTTGTTAGCAGTATGTGGAACGCCAAAAACAAATAGCATTTTAAAACATGCAATTAAGATAAGTTTAGCTATATACCAAATTTAATACAGTTAATTTTAATTTTCCTTATTTCTCTCTTCCCCTCTATATTCAGTTAGCACTATGCAAAATGGTTGCACGATTCTCTACTTAAAGTTTGTTATGTGAACGTCTTTCTACAGACACATACTGAGGCAATACATAATCACTTTTAAATATAAAATTACAATATCCGTATAAACATGTACATTTTTAATTTTCTTAACTAAATCCATATAACATGTACAAGTGTTTATGCGGATTTGTACTTAAAAAATTAGTTATGTATAAAAAATGTTATTTGTATAGGTGCATGTTTCAAAACACAATAAAACTTGAATAGAGACCATGTCTTGAATAGAGACCAAGTAATCCACATGTATATAGTGATTAATATAATGGAGAATAGAAAAGGAGTGAAGTGGTTACATAACCGTGTAATGCATTATAGTAAAAGTAATATGTAAAAACATGTGTACGATCGTTATCTACTTAAAATTGGTTATTATATGAAGTGTCCCATGTTTTGTGTGTGTATCTTATATGTGAGCGAATATCTGTTTATTGTGCATTTGTGTGTATCTGACAAATGAAGGAATATTATGTTGACATATGACATGTATGATTTGTGGTGAAAAAGGTTAACCCAACCTAGCAACCATAACATGGACCACCATCACCATCCATTAAATTCCAATATTAAACACATAAAATTGCCAGGATAATGGAACATTGACCAGACCAAACTCCACCACTACCAGTACCACCATCTCTCTCCCACAGGGGAGGTGAGACTAACCATCACTTTACTGATATATTACACTTTTAACTCCTCTTAACTATCTGGATTAGCCATATAGGCCCCTTATAAATAGATTCACCTCCCATTTTCAACTGTTTACAACCCACCCCATTTGTCATCATTCATTAATTTGAATCTCCTTAAAAGGACCATCAAATATACCCAAAACTTTTAAAGGTTATATTTTGTTATAACAAGTGCTGCAACAAACATAATCATAAACTGCGTAAGTCAACCACTTGGTAAAAGATTTAGTGGTTCTACAGGGTTCTAAATGATCTACTACCACTGTAACTTTTGGTGTCTGACAACAATCCACTTTGGTTGCCATACGCAATAGCCACTTTCATTATATGTAGGGCATAATAATAGTAATAACCATTAACAATCAAGCAAAATGATGACCAACTTAATCTTTTTACCAACTAGGAAAGCATTAAGGTATTATTATAATTATTAAAGTAAAAAAGGAGGATTAAGATATGTTACCTTCATCCAAGAAGGCCAGAGTCCATTGTTGGTAGCTGCGAAGCAGGGCATATCGAGCTCACCCTCAAAACTTCAGTGTAAAAGTATCAAACGAGATATATACAGATGGGTAATTTTTGGAATGGGTTAAAACGGGTTAACCTGGAACATTTTTTCAATATAAAGAAAGGACTGTTTATCAGTAATAACTGGGCCAAATATGATTACAAAAAGTATATTAATTCAATAACGAAAGTATTTAGCAGGTTATGTTTGATAAGACTATGCTTTGCTTGCTTGACATATTTGGGAATTTCCTTTTAAGCTATTATCTTATGCTAATAGATTTTAAACAAAACCAAATCAACCAATGATATGTTTGGTTGTAGTTGCAACCTCTTGTAAATTTGTCTGAAATTGCTTAATATCATTTCCTTTTATTAGCGAGTGTAAATGAGGCAAGCCCGGCTCATGAGCTAATCAAGATCGGCTTGTTAAAAGCTCCAACTGAGCCTAGCTTAAACGAGTTTGATCCAAGCTCAAGCCATATCATAAGCTTTTTTAACAAACAAACCCGAGCTTCACTTATCGAGTTCGAGCAGACTCGTGAGCCTATAACTTATATAATTTTTATTTAATGCATTAAATATATACTTATAAAATAATGTTTATTATATATAAAATTATGATAAAAATAACTAGATAATATATGTGATGTTATTTGTATAAATCTTATAGTTACAAAATTAAAAAAGAAACAAAAAATGTATATAAACTAGTTATTAGTTGATAAATGATAAACAAGCCGAGCTCGAGCTTACAAAAAGAACCCACGAGCCGAGCTCGAGCTTACAAAAACAACCCACGAGCCGAGCTCGAGGCTCGGCTCATTTTCATCCCTAACTATTATATTGCTTAGCTCGGTAAATCAGTAATACATTTGATTAAAGCAACCGCAAATAAAAATTGATTTGGGAACTTGGAAATCATTATGAGAAGATCCATTAAGCATGAGGGGCAACAAAAAATCTATGTGGGCTCCAAAGTGCAAAATGGTAATCCTGTAATAGTCAGCAACTACAAGGGCATCTTCCTAGTTTACTTCTATAAATACAACAAAAATCTAATCCCAACAACCTTACTCAGAATCTAACCGTTTCATGTCTACATACTTAAAAAAAGCTCTTGTTAGCAGAGTACCTTCTTATATAAAAACACAAGCAGCATAAAACGGGGAATTGTATAATTCGACTAAACAAAATCATGCAACCAGGTCAAGAAGTCAGCAAACATTATTATCCCGTGCCAGTTCAGGAAGCTTCAAGAGATTTGAAGAAGAGCCCGGAATCAGAGGCGGAAACAACTGACAGGAATGGAATTGTGAGGATAAAGCTGGTGATAACCAAACAGGAGTTGGAGTTGGAGTTGATGTTGACAAAAGGAGGAGTTTCAGTAGGTGATCTGGTTTCACATATGAAAAAAGAAAGCTCAAATGAGGCAGTTGTGATTGAAGATGAAGATAATAGAAATTGTGGAAGATGGAAGCCGGTTTTAGATAGCATACCTGAATTAAACTAAATTTAACAGCTCTTACAGTTTCAACATACATACATATGTAGTCAGTAAGCCCTGATAGATACAATCGAACTTGATCGGCATAAAGTGTAATAACATGAAAAGATACTAAGATGATATGTATATTTAGCTCAAGAAAACTGTTATATAGTATCTTATATGCATGTTTTGTTATTATCTAGTGGACCCACTTGGTTTGTGTGCTTAATTATTTAGAATTTTTCCTAATTCCAGATATTCTCAATTAGTATGTAGCAAATCTTCTGATTAGTACCTGAAAAACCAAGCCTCGTGTTGTTGTATATCATCCATGATAATTCAGGAGATGAACTTGAATGATAATAAGTTTCTTTGTGGTGATTCAAATTGGTGGATATGGCATTAATCTGTGCAACCAATACATAACTGTGTTAGTGCGATCACTCATGTCAATATAGAATTAGAGATATAAACAATAATATATTTCATCTAATTATGATAGGTTTACAAAATCTAAGAAACAGTTAAACTGCACCTACAATCACTGTCAAATAAATGGTTAAATCATTCTAACCTGCCATGTTTTCTGTTGCAGGCAGCTTTGTCTTTTGCAATCTCTTAAGTTCTCCTTAGGGCTTCAAGGTCTGTAATCGGTATTTTCAACTGTATTCATAAACTACCATAATATTTTATCATCTTGCATTAAAAAAAAAACTTTTCAAATATATTCTATGCATATTATATACAGCCAACACAAATTAAGTATTGTACTTTACATATTATATGTGATTGTGTCAACAGACACTGATAATTTATTACTTCTGTGTATCATATATTCATGTTGCTGACTATTGTAGAATGAGGATTACTCTTGCTTCCTTTCAACTTCCAGGGAAATCTCATTTCGCCTTGTAAAAGGGAGTGTAAATGGTGGGTTGTACTGAAAATACAAAATACTTGTTATTATGTTATTGTATAGTCGTATAGGTGATATTTCTTATATAAAATGCATTACCTGGGCAACTTCCACCAGTGCACCATTTTTTACTTTGAATTGATTATCGTTCTTTAGGGTGTCACGAAGTTTTGATTCCCGGCGCATGACATCTTCATCAGTGACAAAACCTGAATTGATATGGTTCAGGGCAATCTTAGAGCCGTATTTTTTCATAAAACTTAGTCTGTTATCAAGATGACATTTTTTTTTTCTTAAATGTTCTGAAGACATGAATCAGTAACCTGAAAAGGCAACAACAGCCACAGTTCTAGCAGGCACCTCTTTGATAGTTACAGCGGAGTTTTTGGGGAGTGGTAAGTTGGAACCATACTTCGAAGGCATGACGAATGACATTGTCCACTTATCTTGATCTTCTAACTGAATATTAATCAAAGATGGAAATATATTACATATACATATAAGAATATCAAATTTCATACCCAAAAAGATTGATAAAGCTTAAACATGAAAAGAACATACTCTCTTAGTTATCACAGGGGTAGTCATGTCCATTGTCTCACCACCAGATTGGGTCCTTCGTGTGAGTACAGGTGTAGTCATCTCCATCACCTCATTTGCTGTATTCTGGAAGGATATATATACAGATTAAACAGTTAAAGTTAACACTTTCATTTTAGCATTTCTGAAAGTTTAATCTTGAAACCTGCAATGAAAGACTGAATACCTTACCGAACAGGTACTCGGCTAGAACATTAAAGGATTGCGATGCACCGTTGAGATCAAACCCGTACTTTCCTGGCATTGTAGTCTCAGCTACAAAGTAAGGCTGATATAACTTCAGTCAGTTTACTGTGTAATTAACTGTAACCAATCCGAGTATTAATAATTATAGCAATACCTCAAGTTCTCTTATTTCATACTGATCATTTCTACTCAGTACTTTGAACTTAACAGTTTCCAGGTCCGGAACTGCAAATACGAAACTGGGAGTGAGCAATAACCCAAACATTAACCCAAACCGAACCGAAATTAACCGAAAACCGACTAATCAGCAATCGGTTACCAGATTTTTTGTACCCTATGCTTTTAGAAATTAACCGAACCAAACCATTCATATTTTCATTCACTTCATGCATTTATACTCATTTCATGTATTTACACCTCAATTCATGTATTTCAAAGCAAAAAAATTAAGGTTTTGATTATTGAATGAAATTAACTAAACCGACAACCTAACCGAATAAACCGAACCGAATTAACTGAAACCAATTGGTTAACAAAATAGATTAACCAATGACTTAGGTTATGGTTTAGGATAATAACCTAACCGAAGCGTGCACACCCCTATACGAAACCCAAAAAATCACAGAAATTGAAACCCTAGGTAGCTCCTGAAGTAAGAAGACAAAAATAAAACTTAAAATCAACTCATCTAGATTAGAATTTGCACAAACACCTGACATTAAAGCTTCCTCTAAATTACGGCTCTCGAACCTCTTCGGAAAGACGTACTTGGCCGTCTCCGTGGCCAAATCCGCCAGAACTGCAATGAATCAATTAAACCTAATTAATGTTAGAACTGAAAAGAAGATGTGTGAATATGGTGATTGTGAAGACATTTACGTCGCTGAGAGACGGAAGTGGTTTGAGAGGCGAGAGCGAATACGAGAGAGAGTCGAGCTTCGAGGGCGGACATGTTGTTGTTAGCGGTGGTGGTGGTTCTTCTTCTCGGAACGATGGATGATGGTGGTGGGGCCATTGATAGGATTGATTGGATTTGGGACATTGCGGCAAAATGTTTGAATTACAGTTGGGATTTGGGAAAGATGTAACCATGGTGGTGGTTTGACTTAGGCTGAGGGGTGTGGGGCTCTAATGGGGGCGCGAGTGGGGGCTCCAGCCAATAATATTGTGACGTGTGGCAGAGAGAGAAACTGGATAAGGGGGGTGTTGGAGCCCCCGTTGGAGCCCCTGGCCCTGGTGTGGAGGGGCTCCAGCAGGGGCTCCAGCGGATTTTTTTTTTATTTTTTTATAAATATATTCAAAAAACGTATTATTAAAAAAACCTATAAATTATTAAAAAAAAACACACATTTTTTTTTAAATTCAAATTACAAAAAAAAACATACTAAAAATTAAACAAACAATAATACTTAATAATAACACTAATCTAATACAAGATCATCGGGTCGCCTCGCCCACAAATGTTCAACCAACTCATGTCGAAGATCCCCGTGAATCTTACGGCTCTTGATATTTGCTATGTTATGAAGTCTTTGTTGATCACTGATTGTGGACGGTTGTGGCGGAATGTTACCTTGTTAGTTTTGGCAGATAGCTTTGCCCTCGTCTTCTAACGTCATGTTGTGTAGGATCAGACACGTGTAGACGACGTCCGTTATCCTCTCCCGAGTCCAATAACGTTTCGGGTTCGCCAGAACATAATATTGTTTTTTTATAGCTCCAAAAGCTCTTTCAATATCTTTTCTAGCAGACTCTTGCTTCTTCGTAAAATACTTCCGTTTGTCGGCGATTGGATCTGTAAAAGCTTGAACTAACAAAGCCCATTCGTTGTAAATACCATCGACCAGATAGTACCCGTACTTGAAGAGTTCTCCATTTGCAACAAAAGATTGAGGTGGTTCAACCCCGTCGATAAGGTCGTTGATCAAATGTGACTGATCGATAACATTAAGGTCGTTATTTGACCCAGCAACACCAAAAAAAGCATGCCAAAACCAAAGATCCTGTGACACCGCCGCCTCAAGTATAAGGGTCGGCCCTTCATGATCACCACGGTGGAACTGACATCGCCAGGCCGTTGGACACATAGCCCATCCAACATGCGTACAATCGATGCTACCTAGCATCCCAGGAAAACCATGTTTTTCTGCGTGCACCTCATATATGCGTTGGATGTCATACATTGTAGGTTTACGCAGATATCTCCGAGCGTAAGTCGATATGACTCCTACGTATAATATATATTACAAAATGTAATAAATATTTAATAAAAAGTAAAATTAATGTTTTTTACCTTGGCAGAAAAAATGAAGGGATTCACGTGCAACCCTTTTCGACATCTGTAAATACTCATCCAAAGCGTCCGACGAGATGCCGTACGCTAATTGACGGATAGCAGCCGTGCATTTTTTAAGAGGGGTAAAACCGGGGAGACCCCTAGCATCCTCCCTTTGTTGAAAAAAGGGATACCGTGCCTCTAAATCACTTGCTATACGCATGAACAATTGTCTGCTCATTCGGAAACGAGTTCGAAAATCCGACTCCTCATATACCGGTTGAGGGCTAAAATAATACCTAAACAAAGTATCGTTAGCACCCGATCGATCACGATCACGAGGTGGTGCTCTAACCCTCGGGAGTCGAGGTTGATGGGCTTGATTTTGCAAGAGATCGACCACGGTTGCGGTCAAAACTCCCCCTACATGAAGAAGCAAATCATCCTCTTCGGAGGAGTCGGAATCAGACGAGTACGACGACATTATTTTTTAAAAAAAAATTGGGAAGATGGGTTGATTTTGGGTTTTATTTTGAAGTTGTGGTGATTGATATGGGTGAAATGGGGTATTTTATAGATGAAATGGGGTATTATTTAGGTAAAAAATATTTTTTTTTTTAATTTAAGATGTTCCCAACGGCTATTTCAATATTCCCAACGGCTATTTCTCTCTCTTCTCCCGCGACCAGGCTCACGCCTGCCTGGATTTCCGCGCTCGCGCCCCGCTCGCGCCTCGGTGGTGTGGGGTTAGCGCCCCGAGGCGCGAGCGGAGGGGCTCTCGCGCCCAGGTTAGCGCCCCACACCCCTCAGCCTTAGATTTGGCTTTATTGTTCCACGTCATTTCTTTAACCCAAGTTGCCAGTTGGTATAGGTTAAGAGTGGGCAAAAAAACATAACGCGTGCTTTAGTTTATTATACATTATATTTGGATTTTAGTTTTATTTATAGTAAGAATTTAATAATTAATATACTTGAGCTTTAATAATTAAATGGTTTCATAAATAGATGATACGTTATAATCCGGTTTAAAAGCTATCTGGGTTTGGTGATACTCGTTACCCGTTTATTTTATTTATTATAAAATTATTTTTTAATTATAAATAATATCTTTTTTTAAATGAAATAGGATATTAATTTTTAGTATATCCCTGTTTTATAGGATTTTCATATCAAATATTTTATGAGATTAATTTTTAATATAATGAGATGTTATAACCCGTTTAAGAGCTATCTGGGTTTGGTGAGACCTTTACCCGTGAATTCGGGTCAAATGCGTGAGAAGCCTTCATTTACAAATAAAGAATCTGATGGCTTGAGAGAATGGTTGTTTTACATTTTAATATTTATTTTTTGGATTTTAATTTTCTTTATCGTAAGAAAGTTAATAATATACTTAGGGTTTGATGACGAAAGGGTTTCATAAATAAATGATATGTTATAGCCCGTTTAAAAGCTATTTGGATTTGGTGACCCATGACCCGCTTATGTTTTTTTACTATAAAATTGTTTATTAATTATAAATAATATATTTTTCTTTTTAAATTAGATATTAAATTTTAGTATATTCCTATTTTGTAGGATTTTCATATCAAATAATTGGTAAGATTAATTTTTAATTTAATGAGATGTTATAACCCGTTTAAGAGTTATCTGGTTTTGGTAAGACCCATACCCATTAATTTGAGTTAAATCAATGAGAGGCCTCCGTTTAAAAATCAAGAAATCTGGTGGCTTCCATAAAAGGGGGAGCGACCACATCACAACACGTAAGATTTTTGGGTTTTCGTTTATATATATTATAGATTGAATACTAGGTTATTGACCCGTGTACGACACGGGTGGAAATATAAAAATCGTCTAACAAATACATATAATTTTAAATGACAAGATAATTTGTAATATATATTTTTGGGAATGACAACATAATATTTATCACGTACGTAATTTAAATACACAAATAAATATAATGTAAAATCATATAAACATGAAAAAATCTATAAAACATATATATTTCACAAATAAATATTGTAATAAATACTACAAACACATAATATAGAACTTAAGAACTTAACATAAGAAATTATAATGTCAAAAAGATAACTAAAACTTATCATGTTGGTCGTTCTTACGAAGCATCATGCCGAAAAATGCGTACACACTATATAAAAATTGTAATGTAATTGGATTTAGGCGAATTAGCTAAGTATTTAAAATGAACCCAAAAAATATTATCAATTGTACTAAGGAAATTAAACTAATTTGTTAATATCTGTAGAAACTAATATATTTTTAAAAATTCATAACTTCAATAGGAATATCTAAACAATATACTTTAAAATTTTAATAGTCAGTAAACTAATGCGGTATTTTATTTTTAAATTTTAATATAATTAAAACTTTTTTATATTTTTTAAATTTAAATACATATATTGTGAATTCCGAGCCCCACATCTTATCCTCCATTTCTTTCTTGACGCACAAAAAAACCGGTGAGACTCAATTTGAAGATTTAGTGACCCAATTTAAGGAAAAATTACATAAGTGACTTAATTGGAACACTTTTAAAACTTGGTAAGTATTCTATGAAATATTCCCTTTATTATTTATTACAAGCTAACAAAAACAACTAAAGTTGAATTTCGACATTGAGTGTTAAAATACATTTAAAATATGTTGTCAATTAGCATTGAAAAGGATGGTTACAACATATCTCATTATGTTAGTTTACTTATTTTTGACAAATTATGTTTGTTACATTTTGTATAATTGATAGTACATAAAAATCAATTGTTATTTGACAATACATACATACATACATACATATATATATTAAAAACCATTATTTTCTACTCTCACACATTTACTATTTATATCAATTTTCAAATCTTCCTACATAATGTACAACTAACAATTGCACGAGTATTATATATGCATTTAAAAGGTAAAGACTAAAGTTTTTTTTTTCTTTTAATTTTATAACCAGTTTTATTACAAATTTTGGTTTATTAGACTTTTGGCATAAAGGTTTTTACACTTATATTTTCTTGACCCCTCAACTTAGTTTCATATATGTACTTTTTGGCCCATCAACTTTGTTGATGAAACTTTTGCTACAAAACTTTTACCATAATAATCAAACCAATATCAACTGACTTCTCGCCGCGTACCCGTCGCAAAACGTGATAGCCTTTGAACATGTAATGCATTTAACCCGCACCGTCATAGCGCGCGGTGTAGAAATACTTGTTCACGTTTATAATATATTGTATCCTTTGATGTAAGCCTTAACTTGAAGCTAATAACTTAAAAAATGAATTTAAATATATGTTACTGTATTAAAGCGTTATAAATAATTTGTTACCGTTCAATGCTACTCGGTGGTTCTCTTGGTGTTGACACTGCACTTTTATATATAAAAAAAACATTATTATATAACATTTGAAGAGTAAATAAAGAATATTAACATGACTAACCGTTTGAATTACTTCTTTTATTGGAAGAGGTTGATTGAACAAAATTGTGCTTCTTTGATTTTAAAGACATTTGTAATATAATATAACAAAATTATTATATAAAAATGAGGAACACCATAAATGTTGACAGAAAAAAAACGTATATAGGTGCTGTTTAGTTTTGCTGTTTAAAAGATCGGGTTTTGCAATTTGAAAAGGGGTAGCGGCGCAGTTTGTTGCCCCCTTGCCTTCTGCTTCAATGTAATTAAAAAACTTTTAATTATGAAGGATTTTAATACACAAAACGTAACAATTAGAAAAACGGGACAACAGAGAGTATTATATTAAGTCACAATGGTGGTTTTTTTATTGGATGTTCATAATATAATTGTAAAAACATGGAAGTTATAAACATTACCCGAAAAACGTAAATAGCATACCTTAGTTTACTTGACATGAAGAATAACGGTTAACTTCAAACGGCATAAAGTATTATAAAATCATTAATGTAAAAGTGTCTAACCCACCAACATTATGTGTTGAATATATATGACCAAAATGTGTAGAGTTAAATAGTATTCAACTTTACATATGTAAATTAGGAGTTACTATTTTATTTAACATCATAATCATTAGCATTAATATATGAATTGAATTGTTACTTTTGAATAATATTATTTATTTTTGAATTATTTAATTACCAAGAAAACTTGAGAACCCTTAGTATATATGGAAACTATAGTAATGAACCAATAGAAATTAGCCCAAATGAATTTTTTTTAATAGAATATATAGATGAGTATTTTGAGTATTGTGTTTGAAGCTTAGAGAAACTAATTTGGAGCACTTAGGATGACGAGAAATCAAGTTATGGATAAAAGGAAGCAACCGGGGATTCAGAACAGCGAATGAGTAGCAAGAAAAGAGAGAAAATGGAAATTTTGGTTAAGGGCCACCGTAAGCTTTGATGACCAGATCGTAGCCTATGGTGGAGGCGCACAAAAGGGGAGTGATGGGTCGGTGTATTGTTCATGTTTTTCATGCTTAACTGCGTGTTGTTAGTCATGTTACACGTTAATATTATTATAAACATACTAATTTTATTAACTCTTGCATTTGGTAAGTTAAGAAGATAAGAGTTTAAAATAAAGAGTTAACAATAATAATAAATAATAAAAGGAAAAGATAGAGTTCCACCGTTTTAAATATCATGCTTTTATTGTTAATAATAATTGTCATTTAATTTAATAAGTAACCAAAGGAGTAATTGGCACAAGACAATTAAATGAATTATTGCAATTAATATATGATGGAACAAGTTTCTTTTGTGGTCTTTTGTGCAGGAAAGCGGATGGATAAAAATCCATATGGATCCATATGAAAGTAATGCAAAGCTACCATCATCATCATCATCATCGTACTCAGTATATCCCACCAATAGCAATGCTATGGTAGGGTTTGAGGAGGGTAAGATGTAGACAGCCTTACCTCTATCTCATAGGGATAGAGAGGCTGCTTCCGGTGAGACCCCCGGCTCGATAGTAGTTTTGAATCAAGCCTTGGACATAAGACACATAACACTCAATCATCGGGACACCGGCTGATTGGTGCATGTGCCCTTGTCTTTCGGCTATCAACGCCACCACATGATGCCTGATTAACCTTCCGCCACTTTTAACGTTACTTTCACGTGATTAGTAAAATAACGTCAAAATTAGTGCAATTTTACTTTTGCCCACCCAAGGATTCACACATATATACATTAATGCAAAGCTACAATATGTATTCCAACTCATGTCACATGGGCTAAGAAAAGTTATTTAAAAAAATAATCAATTGGGCAATTGTTTTCAACTAGCATGTTTTGTTTGGGATTCGGAACAAGAAGGAAAAAGAGAAAAATATTATTTTGAAAAGGTGAGACGAAACAGAAGCTAAGAAAGGGGGAAGAATTTAATTTCTTTTTATTCGGTTTTTTTTGGGAAGAATAAAAGAGGAGGACAGCAAGCAAGAGGGAACAAGGACAAAAAGAAAACCAACACCATTGAAGATCATCACTTATCACTTGACATCTATTCTTGAGGATTGCACAACAAAAGAGAAGATGGTCTCCACAACCATGAGCGGCTAATCCACCTTTAATCATTCCCGGGTGTAGGGTTTTGTAAGTTAAGGTTAATTCATGTTCTTAATCTATATTGCATATACTTGTCCAAGATTCTTTACGTGAAGGTTTTTCATCAGTTGATGGGTTTCCCGTCTCCATTTCTTCCGTATTGACAGATATGTTCTCAAAAGCTTCTATAAGCTCACTCATGCTGTTAATCAAAAATAATAAACAACGAACTCCAAAAGAAAAATCATATAATTTATTTTTATGTATAGTTAGAATCTTATCCATAAAGTTTACACATAAGTTAACACATTTATTTCATAACACTTAATTAGGTATTGTTAAAATACCTATATTGCTTAAACCAGTGGCTCTGATACCACTTCAGCTGTCATAGCCCCTGACCCTTATACCCCGAGAGGGGAGTCGTGAACGTCGAGTGGTGGTATCGGTGTTTATTAAAATACTTTGCAGCGGAATATTTTATCAGAACCGTAGCTAGGAAAAATGATCAGAGTTATAAAAACACCATGATTCTTATTTCATAAAACTGGGATTAAACCCACTTTTAAACAAACATAGGTTTTATAGGGATAAACCCTAATTTACAAAACACGTTTCTTTATTCTGGTGACAAGCCACTTATTTAAGCTGGAAGCCCGCAGGTATCATTCCTTTGTCTCTAACAAGTCACTTGAAACATGTTTAAAAATATTTGATCAGCAGGAAATACTGGTGAGTACATTCATTAATAAATGACACATTTTACAGTTACAGCATTAAGATGTTTTTACATCTGCCTGCTTACAAATCACCGAAAGGTACTTGTCACTCGACCGTATCTGTGACTGTGGTCATATTACTTATTGGCTAACACTTGTCCAATAAGTAACGTGCAATAGCCCTGTAGACAAACCTTGTATACAAAACCTCACAATACCAGTAGTAACCATTCCATAAGTCTACAGAGACTTAATCACTGTAATGTAGTTTAAATCCTTTGAAATTATATTTGAAAATATTTGGACTATCTGTCATGAGTTTAGTGGGTTTAGAAAAGCATCATGACAGTATTGAAAATCAATTGTCTCACGCAAATGGGAGTCGTGCAAAAACTCGAATGTCTCACCTTGCAAGTTTATATTTAACAAGCCTTCTGATGTTAAGCACCTAGATTAAGCACAATGTAGTATATCTATATTAGTATAAACTCATAATCATAAAGATAATCATGAGACATGAAACATTACATGATGGCACAATATCTTACCTTGTTAAAGTAGAGCTTTTGATTCGTGTATAAGTTCCTTTCGATCGGAAAGGTACCGTTACAACTACTCGGGTATAATATCAACCTTATATAAAAGAAAACAAGAGAGAATTTATGATTTGGGACGAGTTTGTGAAGTCTAGAATGCATCCCTATTTATACTTGAAATTGGACATCTTCGCGTCATGCGAAGTAGATGTAGGGTTGCCGAGTCAGCCCTAGCTATGCCACACGACAGGACACGTGTTAGGAAACGTGTCACCGTTGCATGACTTCCACGTCGCGTCGCGTGAAGAACATCTTCGCGTCGCGCGAAGGAACAAAAATACTAAGGCGGGCAGCGGCGATGCAAGCGTGCGAAGTGCAAAGTACGCCATCAAAGCGCCACATTGCACCCATCGCACTTCGCCCGAGCCCGTGCGCGTGCGCACCCGACGCTAGGACTACTGGGTGTGATTTGGCACACAAGAATATTATCATGTGAGCTCTCTTCCTTATAAAGAGCTTACAAGTTTTGTAATATAGAGATGTGGGATAAGAATTAGGAATCCTATTTATACCATGGTAGAAGCCTTCCATTTTCTTTCCTCCATCAATGTGGGGTGGAATTTTTCTTTCTTTACATTCTTCATTCTTCCTTTGTTTTATTTCTTCTCTTTTTCTTCTAATTTCTTCACCTCTTCTTTTAATTATTTTATTTCTTTTTGGATTGTTTTATGGTTTGTTATAATTGTTTCTTTGGTGGACCTTTTTCAACCTGAGCGGGTTGTTTGCGGACCCCTTGTCATACATTTTTCAACAAGTGTTCCAGTTTTCCTGATTTAATTGCTGATTTAGTTTCATTTCTTAAACTCACATATCCGTTCATATGATGACCAATGTCATTATGGAATAAGCAATGTTTGCTCAGATTCAGGTGAGCCCCGCGGATCATAGGCTGAGGATTCTTCAATGTTCTCAGTCGTCAATATTGCTGACAGGGTTTTCTTCAAAGGAGTCCACTTGCGGCTATCTTGTCCATGGCCGTGATGTTTGTTCTTTTGTCCAATTAGAGTTCTTGCATCTTGTTGTTTGGAAGGTTCTGCGGGTGGTTGAATGCACGACTAGATAGAACCTCGTTCTTCTTTATTGGGTCAGGAATTTTTAAATTCTGTTTTCACAGGTTGTTTAGGACTATCCCTTCCCAATATTTTTTCTATAGTCGCGAACACCTTTGCAGTAGACATTATGCATCCCAAGATTCGACATTCCGTTTCGCCTTGTCAAACATCGGATTAAGTCCTTGCTCCGAACATTCTGCCTAAAATCCCCAGCAGCATGTCCTCACTGATCCCGCCAATATTTAAACTTTCATTATTGAATCTGGTAATGAAATTTTCCACCGACTCGGCGTCCCGCCAGACAACATTCAAGATTTCAGAGGGATCTCACTTGTGTTTCTTTTTCTGGCTAAAGTGTTGTGAAAACTTAGCCACTAGATCATTCCAGCTCTGAATCTGACCATCAGGTAACTTTTCAAACCATTCTCGGGCAGCTCCTGTCAAAGTAAGAACGAACATATGACACCGGTATGGAAGAGTCCATCCGCTAACTCCTCCAACTGTAGTGAAATTAAGCAGGTGGTCGCTAGGATCAGTCATGCCATTGTACTTCCCCAAATTACTTGGAATTTTGACATTTGTCAGGAAGGGGGCAGTATCAATCCGCGGAATGAATTTGGACTTTTCTGCAAACGCTACGGGTCGGTAAGATTTAGTAAAATCTTCTTCCGCGTCACTGTAGTATTCAGTGTGGTTGACCATCATCTGCGAGCGGCTAGTTTCTTCCCTACCATAGGTACGGCTATCGTCACTTGGTAACCATCATGATCATTATGATAAGGAGCGTCACGGTACCTGCGGAAAGCATGACTCTAATCTTACACGATTCTGCGGAGCATGTTCCGCTCCACCGGACGACCTCTGTCATGACTTCCCCATTTTCGATAATCACCAGAATGCTCAAAAGTATCTACACTAGGGCCTAACTGACACCGACACACCGTTGATGGAAGAGGAGATGAAGGCAGTGATTCTTCATATGTTAACATTCGCGCCTGTATTTTCCCGTTCCTCAACATTCATTCATACGTCTCGTTCAGTCGTTGTTGTTCCTGTCTGAACCATTCCTCTGGAGTCTGTGTTGTTCTTCCAGATCTGGGCTGCTGTCGATGAACCAGTGTCTCATCACCCATGAATATGGAAAATCACCAGATCTATCTTCCAGCACGAGTGTTCCGACAAGGTTCCGTCGTCACTCGACCAGTATCTTCGAGAACCGGATCTCCAGAAGAAGCAGTTCATCTCCCCCTCGACAGAGTATCCACTAGAACTTGTTGAATCTGACTCATCTTAACCGAAAACAATGAAAACAAACTGATTTAGAGAAAAAAATACGGATGGCGCCAATGAAGAAACACAAATCTAATCCAGTAGGGATCAGATCTATATTTCCACCAAGTATGGGTTACGAAATGAATCTAACATGAGACTGAATCAGATCTTCAACTAAATCCCTGCTGACTCCTGCAAAATAGACCACACCATGAGTCTCGTTACATGAATGACAAGATGGGGGTCTTCTCATAACCACCCTCCGGCGTGAGAATAAGTACAATTCTGTAGAGAGAGAAAGCACTAAAAGTGATTGATGTCTTCTATGAATGGTGAATGAATACCTTATGATGATGATGATGATGATGATGAAGGTATTTATAGCAGGGGATGGAGGGAATGTGATGGTGTGGTTGTCCTTTTCCAAAAGATTTTTTTTCTACCTAAATGGACACGTGTTACGCTTTGATTGGAGGTGACAACTGGCTATGTGCATGGTGGTTACCAGGTGTCCAGCTGTCTCTCTCTAATTGGTTATATCACCTCATGCTCTCCGTTAAAGAGGTAACCGTCATTGTAAGGGAATATTTTAGTGATCTTTTAGAAGGATATTGTTACAATCGTTCTCCCTTACTAACTAAGAACTCTTTATTGTTTCTTCCTCGTGCGGAGTTTTTTTATGGTCTGTGGGTATCTTCAATGGATACTGTTGATGACCTGCGGGCATCTTTCTTGGATTTGCGGGTCGATTTATTGCCCTACCTCTATATGTACTTTCCTTTGTAGGTCGATGGCTCGAGTGTTGCTATGGAGTATATTTACTTGTTTAGGAGTCTATTAGATGGGTTTGTAAGTTGTTTAAAAAAAACTAGTGATAGTGATAATTGTATCAAATTTAAGCACGTAACCATTAGTGTTACAATGAAGTAATGAACTGAACTATAAAAGAAGTTCGATACATAAGCATATTATGAATAGACAAGTTATCATAATAAAATTACTAAGTAACCAACTGCCATAGTTCAAAGCACATATTCAAAAGTCAAGGATACACGTAAATTGAAACGACAAAAAATCACTGCTAGTAACAGTTTAATATTCCATTATTCCAATAGCACCTCCTTTTCCTTTGCTTCGATCACGTCCATACATACATTTTGTATTCTCCTATGCTTCTCACTTGCTAAGTTGCTCCACCGCGTCTTCTCCCTCACCCCTCACTTTCTCCATCCTGTCTCTCCTTTCACCTCGTCTTCGTTATAACCTCACTCAACGTAGCCGGTTTATGTCATTTGTGGGTTCGCGGTGGAGATGAAGTAGGGGTAGGATTCTATATTTGTTTTGTTTATGGCTATAGTTTTTATTTGCAGTGTGTTAAATGGAGGTGGTGAGGGGTTTAACTAAGATGATGGTGGATGGATTTAATTTGTAGCGGGTTAATGTGTCATGTTTGAATAGAAATTTTACGTTCTCCATCGTTATCTAGGGAGTAGATTTCTCTGTGTTCATTGGGCTTCATTTCATATCTAGTCTTGACATATATATAGCAATGATAATTGTGAAGATGTTGTGACGGTGATTGCTAGCGAGGTAGAAGTGGTGTTGGTTACTAGTGGCCGGTGGATAATGGTAGTGGACGGTGAATTTGGATGGTGAACGGTGATGATGCATGAATGTTGGTTTCGGTAGACAGTGAAGATGATATGGTTGAGTGTGGCTGACGGCGGTGATTTTATACATCCAAGACTATACTGCAAGAACTGTAGGCATACGTTTGTCGAGAAAACACCATACGGTAACTCCTTTGTTCTACGTCGAGCATATTCGAATATGCTTAAGGAGGCGCTCTATGTGGGCATGCGGTAGTCGCCAAAATTTTGTGGCACGTTTAGTACTTAAACTTCTTTAAAGAATTGTACATATTTAGCAAAGCTAATGCGGGTACTGCGTATGCTTTCAGGTAAACTGAAATAGAGGTGATCCAAGTCCCGGGTTGGTAAGTCAAACTCGCTTATCTGAGAAAACCGTACTAAATACATAACTCACAGTTTCAATCATTGTATGATGAAGTCAATCAGTAGTACACTTTTGTATAAATGTAAATCATGAAGTCAACTTGACATGGGTTGTCAATTGCCATAAATTGTTATGATTTGCAACTAACTTGTACAGGTCAATGATAGATTGATATCATGTATACCAATTTGGGAAAATATTATTGGTATAAGGTTCAAAAATTGGTACTATAAATTGGTATAAGGTTTAAAATTTTTTAAGTATATTGCATACTTAAACTTAAACTTTAAGCTTTTGATATTGGGTGAGTGTTCGATTTGAGATTTGATCAAGAAAATATAGATAAGCAATTACATAACTGTTTTCCTACATAATATGTATTATAATCAGGCATGCTAATAGTTTATGAACAAATCTATGAGCAAATTGCGCGACTATCTGTTATTTAAGCCGAAGTTCATGTGATGAAACATGACAAGGAGTTGGACAATTTGGTGGCAGCTAGAATATATTGGTATATTAATTGTGTTGACAGTTTCACCTCACGGGTAAAATTATGAACAAATAGTTTGGTTGTGGTTTTCAAGTGATCATATCCGTGTGAACAAACATTATCGTACAAAAAGAGAAAACTGAATTTATTTTGCGTGCTAAGATAATTAACTTGAATCCTTAATAACTACATAATAATCTATTAAAGCATAATAATTCCATTTATATTCTGGATTCTTAAACGATAACCTCACAATCCTACAACCCCTTCTTTGCTCAACAAGTGGCATGGTCTCGTTCTTGGCTTTGCATGTTGATTTTTTCTAAAGTACACAGAGTTGTCGCTCAACAATAGACTTATAGACTTAATATCAGATGAACTGTATCTCTACAATCTTGCACATTCCAATACCTTTTTCTTGATTAATTCATGAGATTTAAAAGATTTACCTTTCTTGACTCGATTGATTCCCGCTGAAAGAAAATTCATGTTATACACATCACACATGTTGCCTTTAAATGTCCCTTCCCAACCCCCTTTTCAAACACTCTAGTCCGTATACGACATTAACTAGCTTGAAATTGTCGATCTATAATAGAATCATCATCATCTATAATAGAATCATCATTGTAATTAATTAAAAGTTGGCAAAATTACACATGATTACATGTAGCAACTCACTCTAATGTCCATTTATCGAAAGGACAACACATTTGGCAAACCTTAAACGTAAAGGATGGTTTGCTGGTGTAATTAATGAAGATTAAAAATGAAATGTGCAATTTCCTATATATTCAAAGGAGTAAAAGTATAATTTTGTCTAATTTTAACCAACTACAATGATGATTCTTTTATAGAATGATTATTCGAACTAGTTAATGCCAAATCTAGGCCAGAGTATATGAAATAGATGGTTGATAAAGGACATTTAAAGGTAACATATGTCTACTGCATAATTCTTCTTTCAAATGAGGTCAATCGAGTCAACACGGATTAAATCTTTTGAGTCTCAAAAGTTACTCAAAATCAAGGTACTGGAATGTGCAAAGTTATAGAAATACAATTCATCTGATATAAGTCACATAGCGACCAATCAGGTCATGGTCCTGGTCTGACCTTCAACTAATGATATTTGTTCAAGCACTGATAATATATATAAGACTAAAATACACATATGCTAACTGCCTTAAAGGGTGAGGAAACTTGACCAGTCAAAAAATCGAGCTCGGATAATGTAAGTCGACAAATTCACGAAGTTTAGACTTTATAAAAGTGTTTCATAAATTGTCGAACACATATTCCATTAAAAATATTGATATCCATTTATGTGTTCGACGATTTTATTGATACTCTTCGATAGAAATGTTTTGAAAAATTATGGAACAGAAGTAAATATACTAATATTTGCTAAACTATTTAGATTCCTATATGCCAAACTTAAAAAGTGTGTATTTGGAGCACAACAGGTGAAGTATTTAAGTCATATCACCCATTCTAGAGTCCAACTCATCACTATGATACCACTAATCATATAATATTAATCCAAACTGACCCGATTTTACAGATAAAGGTTTAATTAGCACACAATTTAATAAGCCATAGAAGTTTTCATCATACAAAAGCTCAAAGCAATTCAAAGGCTAGAAAGTATTACTTGTTCTCTCACATCAATGCGGATTATAAATATCAAAGAGAGCCTGAAGAGCCTTCAGGAGTAAACTTGATGGAAATACTGTTAACACAATGCCTTTCATCCGTCGGTGTCTTAAACCCCTCGCCTTTAAACACATGGCCCAAGTGCCCTCCACAAGCCGTGCAAGTTATTTCAGTCCTCCTTCCATCCGGATCGGGCTGCAAACCAACAGCATTCTAACTTATTATTCCAAACTCAAAAAAAGGAGTATCGAAACCTTGAAAGAGTATTGAATCTCACAGTGCGGGTGATTGTTCCAGGAAGCCCCTCATAGAAAGCGGGCCAACCGCATCCTGAGTTGAATTTGGTGGTTGATTTGTAGAGTGGTGTTCCGCAACCAGCACAAGTGTATATCCCATCAGCAAAAAACTTATCATATTCACCGGTGCCTTTTGGCCTGCAATATAATCCTAAATAAATCCATATCAGCATCAACTCCTGAGAACTCATCACCAAATAGTAGGGGTGTAAACGAGCCAAGCCGAGCCCGAGCTTGGCTCTTTCCGACTTATGAGTTATGAGAGCTCGAGCTCAAGCTTAGCTCAATTATTTATTTATTATTTTTTAATCAAATATATATGTTGTTAATTATATTTCAATATTTAGAGAAAAACATCAAACGAGCTTAAGCTTGGTTTGAGCTCAAATTTGGAGTGTGAAATTAATACATAGAGGTTCAAAAGAGGTCAAACTTAAAATTACACGAGGCTAGTTAAGGCCTGGTTAAGGCTTCCCACACAATTAGGCTCAAGCTACAACCCTACGATATAGCAATTAAAGAAGCCCTAAACAGACTTTTTGGGAGTCAAATTACGCTTGCAATAAGTAATCAAGGATGCACATACATACAAACAGTCAAATTGTTTGGTACAGGATTGATTGGATTGGATAAAGTGACGTGATGTACTTACTCAGTTCCTTTGTTCCGAAGGATGCGGAATTGTTCAGGAGAGAGAACTGCACGCCATTCTTCCTCTGATTTGACGATGGAAGTCATTGAAATCGATTTCAGACGACCACTTTTGATGGCTTATTTATTGGAGAGATGATATGAGATTGGATATAAAGAGACAGACAAGACAAGACAAGCCAAGCCAAGCCAATCAGATGGTTCCAAGATGAACCTGGACGCACACATGCTTCACTTTTGACTTTCTGCATTTTCGGTTGTTTACTTTGTTACCTTTTTCTACTTTTCATTCTACCCCCCAATTTAAGGGTAACTTCGATGAAAATTACAATTTTATTGTTTTTATTATTTTTTTTCCAATTGCAACTTTCATTAGATGCGAAACTAGCAAATGTGTCGTGTGTAAGGTAAGGGTGGCAAAACAAACCTAATTAGGTTGTTTTGGGTCATTTTGGATAACTTTTAAAATTCAGATGGATCAGGATGGATCAAAACAATTTTGCAATAAGGTTAGGATGGGTTGAGAAAATGCTAGTGACACTTGGTTATAGGTTAGAATGAGTTTGTTTATGGGTTAGAATGGACTAAAACAAGCATTATCCAATTTTATTTCAAACAAAACCCACGGAACCGAATAAAAATCGAGAAATCAAAACCGAAATCATTGAAACCCAACATACACCGAAACCGACCGAAATGAAAAAAAGCAAAATCGAAGCGAAAAAAATGAAAAAACCAAACCTGAACCAAGACAAAACCGAGGTTTTTTTTAATGAACGAGGAAGACGGGGGGAAACATTTTAGTTATTTTACTTTTTGCGTTTTTTTATTTATATTTTGAGTTATTATTTTTTTATTAATTTTTTTGAATATTTTTTTGAGAGGTTTTTGAAACCCTTTGTATTTTAACCTTTACTTAGCTCAAGATGGGTTAACTTTACCTATCTTGACCCATACCCATCCTAAATCGAATAAAACCGAGAAATCAAAACCGAACAAAACCCGAAAACATTGAACCGAGACGAAACTAAACAATACCGAAACGAAAAAAAAAAAACAAAAATTAACCGAAAAAACCGAACCTGAACCGAGACAAAACCAAGTTTTTTTTTTATATGAACGAGGACGGCGGGGGAGACATTTTAGTTATTTTAGTTTTTGCATTTTTTATTTATATTTTGAGTTATTAATTTTATTAAATTTTTTGAATATTTTTTTGAGGGGTTTTTTAAACCCTTTGCATTTTAACCTTTACTTAGGTCAAGATGGATTAACTTTACCCATCTTGACCCATACTCATCCTAACCCTCTATTTTAAAAATCCATCATGACCCAAACTCATTCTAACCCATCACCCAAATCCAACCCAACCCACTCATATTGCCACCTCTAGTCGTTCATATAACTTATATATGATGCCATGCATTATTATTTTACTTCATGCGTGATTATTGTACTTTATGTGTGATTTTTGTTCATATTTACAATTACCGCATGGATTAATATACATTAAGGAGACTTCGCTCGATATAAGTGATTATTGTACACTATTCTCACCCTATATAATGAACAACTAGTTTTATAAACGACTAAAAAACTGAACTTTTTAGATTTTGTCTTAACTTCTCAACTTTCATTTTAATTTTGTGCTAATGGCAAATTGACGAAACAATGGTCCCATTCCTCCACCAATTGAAGATCTCATCCCTTCACCAGGTGAAGATCCAATCCCCTCGTCAGAATAGGAGTTTGCCCTGTGAGACAAAGTATTACCTAAAGAAGAGTGTGTGTCGCGTAATTTATAGGGCGGCCGATGAATATGTCAATGAAGATAATTGGTGGTACCAAGACCCATGGGAAGACGAGCACAATCCGGATTCAGATTACTCGTTTGAATCAATTTTAATGATTAATTATGTTTATCTTTTAAGTTTTGTTTTAATTAATTATTATGTTTAGTTATATCAAACATAAATAAAAACTAATTAATTTATTAAAAACATAACCATAAACTTACAAGATGATTAAACAAATTGTCTTACAGTAAACCAGCAATTAACATTTGTGAACTATTGATCGTAGTGCAACTAATAGTTGGCGAGCGTGGAATTCACAATTTCTTCTTTAGCCCACTCATCAGGTAGATCCGTCATAATGTGTCCGTAGAACGTGCTAAACCTTGCACATCTATAGCCAATCACCCTCCATTTTGCCAATGTCTGATCAACGACTCGGTGCCTTTCCCGACCCATACGGGTATGAAAATTTTCACTAACGTTTAGACAAAAACCTAACATTGTGACCGACATTAATGGTCTTGACACACGCCATCGAAACCACACCTTCCTCCTTAGCCGTTCACAATCACGTCTCTAGTTTGGTACATGATGGTTAATGTTGTTGTTTCCGTCCGTCAGGTTGTTTGGATTCATGGTTAAAATAGAGAGAACGATAAAAAGAAAATGATGTATTATTACACGTTTAAATATAGGTATTTATATAGAAGATGGTATTTAACTTGAAAACATAAACAAGATTAAGAGGCTTTTTGTTTGTGTCTGAATGGGGCCATTCAGACACTTTTTGCTGAACAGGTCAGCTAAATAGGTGTTTGGTTCGCAAAAAAAAGTTGCTGAATGGGACCATTAAGGTCTGAATGGTCCAGCTTTATTTTTTAGATGAATGAAAAAGATGCTTTGTTTCCCACTTTTACCCCAAATCACATGAGAAACCAAATCCTCTCCAAACCCTAACCTCTCCTTCCAGCCACCACCACAGTCGATCGGCGCCTCCACCACCGCTTCTCCCAGCCACCACCACCGCTTCTCCTGGCTCCAACCACCGTCATTCCCAACCCGACCACCGCCGCTCCGTTCTTACGAGGTAAATCGATCTTGTGCTCTTGTATTTGCATCCATGTTTATAAATAACTGAACAATTTGTGCTCTTGTATTTGCATCCATGTTTCAATTCAGGAATAGATGTAATAGAAAAAAATAAAAATATGTGGACTACATGGGATTTGAAATGGAATACTTGAATATGAAAATATTTGATTTGAAATGGAATACTTGAATATGAAAATATGTGATTTGAAATGAAAATTTGGATGATTTGACTATAGAATTCATATGAACATGATTTTGTGGAAACTCATTTGCTTTTATTGTTCAAAGAAATGGTTAGGATTAATTGGAAACAAAAAGGTGTGGAAAAAACTTTTCTTGAAGCATGTATTCACGAGTTAACCGTTAATGGGCATGAGGGAGGTAACCTTAAAACATTGTCATGGAATAATATTTCGGCAAAATTAAAAATGCAACATAACTTCATGGTGGAACAAAAACAAATGAGGAACCGTTATGACTATATAAAAGGAAGATTTTCAGCTTGGAGAAAGCTTAAAAACAAAACAAACAATATTTATAATGCCATGACAAACATGTTTAATTTGTCGGAAGAAGAGTGACAACTAGAGATGAAGGTATTTTTTAAACGATAATATCTTCTCTCTGAATAGTAGTTCTTAATATATTTCAAGAATCTTATAGAATTTTATATTATTTTTTTTCAAACAGTCTAACAAGTATGTAGAAGCCTTAAGAACCGTGTCACTTGCTTACCCCGAACTATGTACTCAATTGTTTGAGGGTGTGGTTACTTCTTAATCCGCTAGCTTGTGAGCCATGGGTGAAAAACGTAGGAGCGAAATACGGATTATTTTGAATGTTTTTTGTTTAAGGTTATGTTATGAACTTTTTGGATGTTTGTTTGTTGAAGGTTTTTTTTAAATGTTTGTTTGTTAAAGATTATGTTATGAATTCTCTTTATTTTAATTATCCGTCATTCAGTATAGTCATTCAGATTTTTGATCAAACAAATACATTTCATTCAGTACATAATTCTGCAGAGGGGTAAAGAAGTAATTCTGCACAGTCATTCAGATGTTTAACCAAACAGCTCTTATTGGTTCAGATGTGTAACTGGTTCAGATTATCTTACCCATTCAGACAGCTTAATGGTTCAGACTTATTGATTCAGATGTTGCTAAACAGCCCCTAAGCGGTAGCATTAATGTTTTATAAGGGTCAAAAACGGTCTATCACGAGCCAATTCAAAACCCACAAAGTGACAAAAGTAACCCGGAAGGGGTACTCAGAAAGGGCATGGGCCCGTGAGGACGGTGACCATGCGAGTTGCTGAAAGTTAAAAAGGGTAAAATCAATAGAAACAAACAAATTGAGGTTTGAAAGTGTGTAAGGAAGGACCCACACTCCTTCGCTTGAAGGTCACAGTGATAAGAGTATGGGGCCTCGCTTCTTGTAGCGGCGATAAAACTGTTCGAATCTGGCAGCAATCTTTCACTGCTTGCCTTACTCTCTTCCTAAATTAATAGACTCTCAATAGCATAGCATGGTGCTAAAAGGGAAAGATAAAACATCAAATCCTTTTTATTTGATTTGCCTAACCGAAAATACGGTGTGTTGGTATTTTTCTAACATTCATATTCACATGTTCATTTTACATATTAGTTGCTCACCACGTAACACTCATGCATATTTATGTTTTGTAGTTTATGATGTTGCTTAAATCTATAGAATAAGATTAATTAGATATTAAAATGTATTATATACCTTCAATGAACAAACATTAGCTAGCATAAACGAGCACATAAACGAACTTCCTGCCGAACAGTTCGGTTCCTTTTCAGCCCTGATTATGGCATATGTTATCCTTATCAATAAGATTAATAAAGCTTTGAATTATGTTTAGGCAGTATTAGAAGATAGACATGATCGGACGGTTAGATCTTGTGCTTGGTCACCATCTGCTAAACAACTGGCAACTGCAAGTTTTGATGCCACCACTGCTATTTGGGAATCAATCAATCAATCAATCATGCCCAGTAAAATCCCACCAACAGCAAAGCTATAAGTAGGGTCTGGGGAGGGTGGGATGTAGGCACACCGTACCTCTATCCAAAGGAATAGAGAGGTGGCTTCCAGAGAGACCCTCGGCTCTGGAAGTTAAGAGTGTGTCATGGGACACATCTGGTTCACTGCTTGCAACTTGCAGCCGAGACAAATGTGTTTGGTTATGGGAAGTTTTACCCGGAAAAGAGTTTGATTGTGTTTCTGTGCTGACTGGGCACACACAAGATGTCAAAATGGTCCAGTGGCATCCAACTGTTGATGTTTTGTTCTCTTGCAGCTATGATAACACTATTAAGGTAATGCATTTTGTCTTCTAGCCTTGTGTTTGAACTTGATTTCGACCCATTTACTTGTCAAACGGGTCAAAGTTGGTTCGACAGTTAAAACACATTCACGTTGCATTTTCAGGTTTGGGCTGAGGATGGTGATAGTGATGATTGGCAGTGTGTGCAGACTTTAAGCGAGTCAAACAGGTGACGATTTATAACAAATGCTTAAAGTTGTTTCATCATGTTGGAATCTAATAAAAAATATCACAATGATTTCAGTGGGCACACGTCAACAGTATGGGCATTATCTTTTAATGTCACTGGAGATAAAATGGTTACTTGCAGGTATGGTAGTTAAATGCAATGTAGCATCAGTAATCCAGTTGCTTATAAACTAGTTTAACAGCTCAATAATTGCGGATTATATTTGCAGTGATGATCTCACCATTAAGGTGTGGGGAGTGGATTTTACAAGATTACAATCAGGTGATATCAATGCATCTTGGTGAGTACATATTGTTTGATGTATACACTTATAAAAGGGTAATTATTCAGATTGCACGCTATATGATGTATTACGTTTTTTGTTTTTGGCAGGTGCCACCTTTGCACTATGTCTGGTTATCATGATCGAACCATTTTCTCAGTCCATTGGTCAACGTAGTTTTTAAATACTTTTCATTTTTTTCCCCAAAAGTCATTTGAAAAAGTTCTTTTGTTTTGTATGTCTTGAAAAATAAGTATGAGAATCAAATCGTAACATACCAAGCAGATATTATATTCTTGATTTCTTGTACTGCTCATGCGACAGGGAAGGAATAATAGCTACTGGAGCAGCTGATGATGCTATACGTTTATTTGTCGAATCTGAAGATCTTTCGGTAGGCATTTCATACATACCTTTTCAGCTCTTTTTTTTTTTTTTTTTTACAGATAATTCATTATTTTGACTGGTAATAATAATATCACAATCTACTTTTAAACTTATACAGGTTGATGAACCTTCATATAAGTTGCTTCTTAAGAAAGAAAAGGCGCATGCGATGGACATAAACTCAGTGTAGTGGAGCCCTACGGTACTTCTTGTCATATGATTGCAAATGAGTTGCAAGTATTAATTTAGTAATCATATGCGTTGAAGAGGTAGGTCCCAGCAGAGCCCAGTTGGACCCGCAAGCCACCTTGAAGAGGGACGTCTGCGCAAGAACCAACTGGTTCCGCAGGACCAACCATGCTCAGAGATGAAGACCTTACGCGCAGCACGCCAGCTGTTCCCGCAGGAAAAGCCTCCCAATAGTGAAGTACCCCGCCTGTTCCCGCAGCTGCGGATACAAGCCATCAAGGAAGGCTACCCGCACTAATAGCAAGGCTACACGCACAAGGCACTAACTCTCAATAATTCAGTAATGTCACCTGAAGAAGGAATGAGCAAGGCGGGAATACTCCCGCCCAAATGAGCCAGTCCGTACGCTTCTGGAAGATCTTTTGTACTATACGTGCCAAGGTATGGACAAAATAGACAAATCTGACCAAAGCAGCCCATGAACCAATCACAGGGTGACAGCTCACCGACAACAGTACGAGGAGGAGCACGCTCTAGTACAAAACGTCACTATCAGCCGCTGCCTACTCAACAACCCTTGTCGTGGCACGTACATAGCCTGCAGTTGGTGGAAAAGGAATAGTACACAGCCGGCGGAAAAGGAATAGTACACAGCCGGCCATGTCACTATCAGCCGCTGCCTACCCACCAGCCACCAGCATGGCACGTGCGTAGCCCACAGTTGGTAGAAAAGGAATATTATACAGCTGGCTGTACCTGCTTGGAAACCTACCTTCGGCTATAAATACTCCAACACCTTGGAACGGTATGATCATCTTATCTTCTCTAGCTATTTCTCTTAATATACACTTATATTCAGAGCAATCTAGTCTGATTCTCACGCCGGAGGGTGGTCACAAGGAGGAACCCCCCCCCCCTTCTCAGTGACGAGCTCACGGTGTTTGTTTTGCAAGTCATCTGAAGAATAACCATCTTGCCGGACCTAACCCTCGTGGGAAACATCTACTTAACCCCCAGATTATCCGTAATCTGCCCGGGGTCGCCTAGTGTTTCTTCATTGGCGCCATCCGTGCATAAAAGCTAGAACTAATTCTTTTCAGTTTTTTTTCAAAACTTCTGGAAAGATGGTTAAGGTTACTCCGGTACCAAGGCCAGCGAGTGACCAAGAAACTCCGGTAACCACAACCCCAGCTACTGGGGGGAACACCGGAGAGTACACAATTTTTACGAACACTACCCCGGTTACCCAAGCCGGGGCAAGTGCAGTAAACAATACTTCACTGGGATTCACCGATACCTAGATGGAGAGACAGCAGACGAGGCTCCCCCGCCAAACACTTGATCAAGTTAAAGCATTGGCGGAAGCACGCCAGAAGGAATTCCAAGCTGAGTTGGATGAACGCTTACGTTCACTCCAACAGGCTGACGAATTTAGAAGCACTCGACAACAGCTCAACATGAGCGATGAGTGCGAGTACTTGGACGATGATCGGGAGGAGTCCGACAGTGACGCAAACCCTCGTCATAGGGCGAAATGGAAGCGAAAAGAAACGGACTTCCAACCGAGAAGGAATTTTGGAGAAACCTTCAAACCAAGGAACGCGGGGGGAAACCCACGTGACTTCTCCAAAACCTTTAGACCAACTGTTGCAAATGCGGGAACGTCCAAGTTTGCAAGGGACATTGCGGAAGCAATCGCCCCGAAGAGTGCCAAACAGATGTCCAACATCGGCACTTATGATGGTATATCCGACCCAGACGATCACTTGAACAGATTCATAGCGGGGGCAACCGTCAGCAACTGGACGGAACCCACGTGGTGTTATATGTTCCAGATGACGCTGGTTGGAGCGGCCAGGGCGTGGTTTGATCGTTTACCGGTCCACCACATCTATGATTGGGCGGATTTCCAACACAAGTTCATCCAGCACTTCAGTCAACAGAGGAAATATACTGAGGAGCAGTGGACGATCCTCAACTGCGTTAGAGAGGAGGATGAATCTTTACTAGACTTCATCGCTCGCTTCAACTCGAAGAAGCTGAGTCTGAGCACCATAAGCGAAGATCTTGTTCGCGCCGCTTTCATCCAGGGCGCCGAATACCCAGAGCTTATCCGCACATTGACGGGTAAAGACGGCATGCCATCCACATGGGATGCCATCATAAAGGCGGCCAAGCGCTTTGCCGAAACGGAGAAGCAACAGGGTAAAGATCTTCCCCAGAATACACACCTCTACACGCAGATGACTAGAGAAAACAACGTTAGGACCGCCCGGCAAAAAAACAAAAAGAGGAAGCTAGGTATTTGGCAGTCAAGGGTAAACTTTGACACCTCATCCAGCTCTCGCCCTCTAGTAGGCGGAAGGGATAACACGCACCCATCAAGCCGAAAACCCCGGTGGACGCCACTCACCAAAAGCGTCACGGAGATATTTGCCACCGAAAAACTCCCATGGCCAAAAGCTCCAATGATCCGGCAGCGACCAAATGCGGATCAGAGCTAGTCCTGTGACTTCCACGGGACAAAGGGCCACACCACTGAGGAGTATACATCCTTGAAGGATAATGTTGAAACATTTGTCAAGGATGGGAGACTTACACACCTTGTGGCATCAATCAAGAATGGAGGGAGGAATGATAACCGATACAAAGGCAACGGACGAAAGCCCGTTGACATCAGCATCCACATGGTTCATAGTAACATCAGAGGAAGAAAAAGACGAACGACAGAACCATGCGCGTGGAAGGAAGCTGAGGTGCGCTTCCCGCGAGTGCCAGGAGGACCCAGCAAAGAAGGCCCTATCGTCATCAAAAGCCAGCTCGGGCACTACATCACTTCCCGCACTCTTGCTGACAACGGCGCCTCGTCAACGGTTATGTACAGGCAGTTCTTCGACAAGCTAGACGAAGAAGACAAGGAACGCCTGGAAACGGTCTACGCCTCGATGGAAGGGTTCGACGGCAGCACAAACACCCCCCTGGGTATCCTATCTTTCCCCGTCATTCTCACGGACGGGAAACACTCCCGCACAGAAGACGTGGACTTTGTCGTGATGAGGAAGCCACACCACACATACGACATTCTCTTCGGGAGAGACGGGATGGCAAGATTCAATGCCGTGGTATCTTCAGTCCACGGCATGATGGGATGGCCAACAGCTGAGGGTGTAGCGATGATCACCGGTATTCCCCAGGTATGCATCGCATCTATCTCATCTAAACCCAAACCAAAGATGGTTAAACCAACCATCACTGAACCAGAAAAATGGACCCTCAATGGCAAATACTCTGACCAGGCTGTTACCATTGGCCCAACAATCACTGATCCTACGCGCACCTTACTCAAACGCTTACTACAGAAAAACGCTGACATCTTCGCGTGGACACCAGCTGACATGACTGGTGTACCTCGAAGTAAGGCAGAGCATAAGCTCAAGTGTGACCCGGCTTTTACGCCAGTCATACAAAAGCGCAGAGTAATGGGGGCGGAACAAGCTAACGCGTGTAGAACCCAAGTCAAGGAACTCCTTGACGCGGGCATCGTACGCGTTAGCAGATATCAAACATGGGTTGCAAATCCCGTCATGGTACCGAAATCTAACAAACAATGGCGCATGTGCAAAGCATGCCCCAAAGATTGTTACCCGTTACCCGAAATTGACCTCAAGGTAGATTCATTAGCACTGTTTCGCCTAAAATGCTTCCTTGATGCGTATAAGGGGTACCATCAAATCCACATGGCCATTGACGATCAGGACAAAACCGCATTTCGGACGCCCGATGGCACATTTTGTTATCAAATGATGCCATTCGGACTTAAGAATGCCGGGTCCACATACCAACGCCTGATGGACAAAGAGTTTCATGCCCAAATTGGGAGGAACTTGGAAGTCTACATGGATGACTTGGTCATCAAAAGCCATGATGTGACACCCGGTAAATTCCCAATCCCTTAAACCAAGTAATCAACCTAAATATTAGGTAATTATGTTATGTGCGCCTTGCGCGAGCGCGCCATATTAGAAACAGCGCGTGCATTTGTTATGTGCGCCCTGCGCAAGCGCGCCATGTTAATCAGTGCGTGCATTTGTTATGTGCGCCCTGCGCGAGCGCGCCATGTTAAGAACCAGCGTGGGCATATGTTATATGCGCCATGCGCGAATGTTTTTGGCTTTATGTTTTCATGTACCTTAACGTTATGTTGTCTAATGGGTTGACCATCCCGCATGATGCTAAGGCGGGTGCATCCTAAATCGTTTATGCGCGTGCGGAAGAGAACTAACCTCCCCGCATGGCGGGAACATTGAGAGCTAGTTTGTCTGAAGCTCCAAGATGGAATTGACTTCAACATAACTGATCACTATGTTGAAATACCAAGACCACCTGGAGAATCTACAAATGAAACTCAATGTCCCTAACTGCGAGAAGGTTACGTGCCTACCCGCAGCAAAGAAATGTCCTTCACGCAGAAAGCTATGCGCATAAAGTGATACGCACAGAACACTCAGTCTATTCTCCAGACGTAAGGAGATTACTCCCGCCCAAAAGGAAACAGTAGCGTGTTTCAGAGATTTTCCACTTTTTACTGTACACTGACAAAAGTACCTGAAAAAGCACACTGTAACATGAAAAGTCAACTGTCAGCCACCCTATTCTCACCAACCCCAGACCTGCATGTCCTGACCAAATCAAATCAAAATCTTTTATCCACTACTCCACTTTTAAATAAATAATAATAATTCCCATACTTTATCATCATTACACCTAGATATGAAAAGATTACAATCCCCTAAAGCAAGGGATTGTGTTCCCTTGAGTTTGACTATAAATATGTAACCTAAGTTATCACCCAAACACACTTCAAACTTCTCTCTTAAGAACTGCAAACTTGCACTAATCATCTCCCAAGCATCCGATCCTGTAACTAGGTAAGCCGAGAATATAACCTTGAGATCTACCTTCCAACCCTTATATTCTCCTATTTCTTGATCTTAATATATATACTTCTTAATCGTATTCTAGACCTTCAATTCAAAGGCCAACACCAAGAAAACCCGAATCTCGATTAATCCCTTAACAAGAACCACAGGTGAGTCTCACAGCCCCTATTTTCACTATTTTCACTGTTTTTAAACTGTTTTCGGGGCGAGGGACACGTACTTAAATTACGATTTATCATGTTATACTTACAAGTTATGCAAACGATTGTGTTTAAATTATGTTTCATGATGAGCAATGCAAACGGTTATCTATGGTTTACGATGTATGTGCGCCAGAATTCGAGTAAGTGATCACTTTACCATTGGAACTCTAAGGGTAGGGACTGCTGGTTTGATCCGCCCACTCGTAGGGGTCGCACCTCTTACACAGACGAGTGCCTAGTATGGTCATGGGGCAGTACTATGGGTTTGAGCCCGCTCGTAGAGGTCGCTCCTCTTACACAGACGAGCGCCTTGTTTTCCGGCACAACGTCTGCGCGTAACCCGCGGGACGGTATTATTCGCTCGTAGTGGCAGCGCCACTTACACAGACGAGCACGGTTTTTCAGATGTGTCCGCGCGTAACCCGCGGGACAGTATTACTTGTTTCGCTCGTAGTGGCAGCGCCACTTACACAGACGAGCACAGTTCCCAGAAATGTTCGCGCGTAACCCGCGGAACGATTTTATCAGAATATGATAGAACTATGTTTTACCAAGCATGTGTTTTAATGATGCTATCAGAATTATGTTTCAGAATGATTTTTATCAAGATTATGATGCAATACGATTTATCAAGTTACTAAAACTTGTGAACTCACTCAGTTTATACTGATTCAAATGTTTTACGTGTCTTTCAGGAGATAACTAAGTAGCGCATGGAGTCACACTTAGAGCACCTCACGCTGAACATCTAAAACTAGCTTTTTGGAAGATTTTAGTTCTATCCCTTCGATGCGCGTGGTTGTTCTCGCCGCGCAAGGGGATATGGCGTGGAAATCTTCAACAGTTTTTATACTTGGATGATTTTATGTAATTTTGAAACAATGTAATGTATTTGTATTAAACATTTTCATGCGCAATGAAAATCTTATCTTGAATGTTTGCAATGGCCCGTGCTTAAGTATCAATCCCCACTCGCGCGCGCCCGGCTGTTTCCGCCGTTCAGGGCCGGGTGTGACAGATTGGTATCAGAGCACTGGTTATAGCGAACTAGGAAAAGAAGTTTTAACCTAGACTATAATCGTTGGGGAATCGCATGAAATACTTTTTTTCAAAGAAAATATTTTCAAAAGAAACTATACACACACTTAGGAACACGGGTCACACAGTGTCTAGTGAATAAAGATAAAGAACATTATGTGCTCAGAGTACATGCGCTAAGTTTAATATATTTTCATTCTCTTTTAAAGCGAGAATGCCTCCAACCAGAGCCAAGGGAATTACCATGACACCCGAGGAACTCGCGGAAATAATCGCGCAGGCGATTGCAACACATGAGGCCAGCAAGGCCGAATCAAGTCAGGGTCGTCAGAACGAGACCCCAGAACCCGATTCAGGAGCCTTGGACAAAGGGTGCTCCTATAAGACATTTATGGCCTGTAGGCCTTGGCCATTCAAGGGTACCGAAGGGGCCATTGGGCTCTACAACTGGATTGACAAGATGGAGACAGTTCTCTCCATTAGCAGATGTAGTGAGAACCAGAAGGTTCTTTACGCGACATGCATGTTCCAAGAAGCAGCTTCGTCTTGGTGGAAACTTCAAGTGAAGACTTTGGGGCGAGAAGTTGCTCTTCACAAGACCTGGGAAGAACTGAAGGAAATGATGATGAGAAAGTTCTGCTCTCGCGCAGAAATCCAGAGTCTGCAGCAGGAATTCTGGAACCACACCATGGTAGGAACGGATATCGACGCCTACAACAACCGGTTCAACGAGCTTTGCCAGTTGGTACCAGACATGGCAAACACGGAGGAAAAGAAGATCGAGAGGTATATTTTTGGGTTACCTCCTGTTGTTAGGGTTCCGCTCAACGCCGCAGCGCCTCCAACCTTTGATGAGGCGGGTAGCGCGGGCCATCACCCTTACAAGGGATACGGTCCGTGCGGGTATGTTGACTACGCGCGGAAACGAGCAGCGAACCTCTGACTCCAAGAGGAAATGGAACTCTCACCACCGAGGGTCCGACTCCAAGCAGCCACCGTTCAAGAAGCAGGAAAGCGCAAGGGTTTACGCGATCCAAGCCGCGGAGCCATCAAGGAAAGGATACAGTGGGCCTTACCCATGGTGCAACAAATGCAAGTTTCACCACGAGGGTGAATGCGCGAGCGTCACGTGCACCAAATGTAACAGGCCAGGGCACAAGACGGTGAATTGCCGTGCTAAAGAAGCTGGAGCCAATGACAACTGCTACGCATGCGGAAAGCCAGGGCATTTCAGTCGGGATTGCCCGCAAAGGGGAAACCAAGCTCGCGGGAGAGCTTTTGTGATCGGCGCGGGTGAAGCTAAAGAAGAGCCGAATGTGGTAACCGGTACGTTTTTGCTTAACGGCCATTTTGCATCTGTCTTATTTGATACTGGCGCTGACCTAAGTTTTATATCTGCTGAGTTTAAAGACTCCCTAGGCCTAGCAACCAGTAGGCTAGACACACCTTATACTATAGAACTAGCCAATGGTAGGCAGTTATGCGCAAGCGAAAGAACCGAACAATGTGTAATAGTCATGGGAGGTCACAGGTTCAATATTAACTTGTTGCCAATAGACTTGGGAAGTTTTGACGTCGTGGTAGGTATGGATTGGTTAGTCGAGAACCGCGCGGAAGTTATTTGCCATGAGAAGCAGGTTCGGATCCCACTGTTGAACGAAGAAACCTTGGTAATTCAAGGGGAAAGAAGGGGAGTTGCGACAAAACTAATTTCGTGCCTAAAAGCGCGCAAGTGCCTAAGGAAAGGGTGCTACGCCTTCCTGGCGCATGTAGTAGAGAAGAAAGGAGATGAGCGAAGAGTTGAAGACTTACCAGTAGTGCACGAATTTCCAGAAGTTTTTCCTGAAGATTTTCCCGGATTGCCACAGCCGCGACAAGTAGAATTTCGTATTGATTTAGTCCCAGGAGCTGCGCCAGTAGCTCGAGCGCCTTATCGATTAGCTCCATCTGAGATGCAAGAGCTATCCAATCAGTTACAGGGACTATTGGATAAGGGTTTCATACGCCCAAGCTTTTCGCCTTGGGGAGCTCCAGTACTGTTTGTTAAGAAGAAGGATGGTTCCTTCCGGATGTGTATTGACTACAGGGAACTGAACAAGCTGACAGTCAAGAATCGGTACCCCTTACCAAGGATTGACGACTTATTTGACCAGTTGCAGGGATCCAGTTATTATTCGAAGATAGATCTACGGTCAGGATACCACCAACTTAGGGTCCACGAGGAAGATGTGCCGAAAACAGCCTTCCGAACTAGATACGACCATTATGAGTTCTTAGTGATGCCCTTCGGGCTAACTAATGCGCCGGCTGTATTCATGGATCTGATGAACCGCGTGTGCAAACCATACTTGGACAAGTTTGTGATTGTGTTTATAGATGATATTCTGATTTACTCTCGGACCAAGGCCGAGCATGAGCAACACCTGAGATTGATTTTGGAATTGTTGCGGAAAGAAAAGTTGTATGCGAAGTTTTCCAAATGTGAGTTTTGGCTTAGAGAAGTTCACTTTCTCGGTCACGTTGTAAACGAGAAAGGAATACACGTTGATCCTTCCAAAGTCAAGGCCATCGAAAACTGGGAAGCGCCAAAAACCCCAACTGAGGTGAGGCAATTCCTAGGACTAGCTGGCTACTATCGACGCTTCATTGAGAACTTCTCCAAGATAGCTCTACCACTGACCGCGCTAACTCAGAAAGACAAGAAGTTTGTTTGGGGCGAAAATCAGGAAACAGCATTTCAAATGTTGAAACAGAAGTTATGTAGTGCGCCAATTTTGTCTCTGCCCGAGGGGACGGATGACATCGTCGTTTACTGCGACGCTTCACATCAGGGACTTGGATGTGTCCTTATGCAGCGAGACAAAGTCATAGCGTATGCCTCGCGCCAACTCAAGACCAATGAAAAGAACTACACAACGCATGATCTGGAACTTGGAGCGGTTGTCTTCGCGCTAAAGATTTGGCGCCATTACCTCTATGGTACAAAGTGTATAATTTTTACGGATCACAAGAGCCTTCAACATATATTTGATCAAAAGGATTTAAACATGAGGCAACGAAGATGGGTGGAGTTGTTGAATGATTATGATTGTGAAATTAAGTACCACCCTGGAAAGGCGAATGTGGTAGCAGACGCACTAAGTAGGAAGGAGCGAATAAAAACGCTGCGAGTCAAGGCTCTAAGGTTGACCATTCACGCAGATCTCTCTACCCGCATCCGAGACGCTCAGCAAGAAGCCTTGAAACCAGAGTTTGCTAAAAACGAATCCCTTGGGGGTATGATTAAGAGTTTGGAACTTAAAGAGAACGGCAATTTATATTTCGCTAACCGCATATGGGTCCCTCTCAAGGGAGGATGCGCGAGCAAGTATTAAACGAAGCTCACAAGACACGGTATTCCGTACATCCTGGCGTAGACAAGATGTACCATGATGTTAAAGCGCTGTATTGGTGGCCCAATCTTAAAGGCACCATCGCGACGTATGTCAGTAAGTGCCTGACGTGTTCGAAGGTAAAGGCTGAATACCAGAAGCCGTCGGGGTTGCTTCAACAGCCAGAAATTCCCATGTGGAAGTGGGAACAAATCTCTATGGACTTCATCACCAAACTGCCAAGGACACCTGGGGGTTACGACACGATCTGGGTTATTGTGGATCGGCTAACTAAGTCAGCGCACTTCCTGCCGATCAAGGAAACCGATAAGATGGAAAAGTTAGCCCGATTATATATTCGAGAAGTAGTTTCAAAACATGGAGTCCCAGTGTCCATCATTTCTGATAGAGATAGTCGGTTCACCTCAAGATTTTGGAGATCGTTACAAGGGGCTTTAGGTACTCGTCTTGACATGAGTACGGCATATCATCCTCAAACGGATGGGCAAAGCGATGCGAACAATCCAGACATTGGAAGATATGCTACGCGCTGTGCGCAATCGATTTCGGAGGTAGCTGGGATACTCATCTCCCATTGGTTGAATTTTCTTACAACAACAGCTATCACACAAGCCTCAGGCTGCGCCGTTTGAAGCTTTGTATGGGCGCAAGTGTAGATCCCCACTGTACTGGGCTGAAGTGGGTGACAAGCAAATGACTGGTCCAGAATTGATCCAAGAAACAACAGACAAGATTTTCAGATACGGGATCGCCTTAAGACAGCGCGCGACAGACAGAA